>NC_091160.1:27412229-27679729 GCF_040958095.1 Procambarus clarkii
GTTTATCTTCACTTGTGGTTTATGCAAGTATAGGCTTATAAGCTGGACACGAGTTCTCTCACATTGACAGTGGCTTGACGAAAAATGCAGACTGACCCCTCACTCATCTGGTGCCTTCGGGAGGTAGAGATGTTTGAGATATATATCTCGAACTATCTACTTCTTTTTGTAAGGTCTGATGGCGTAGTGGGTTAAAGCATACTAGTTATGCCAGCTACTGGAAGGTAGTTGTGCTTTCTGGGTTCGAGTCCCACTGGTGGGTGTTGTCCAAAGATTGTTTATCTTCACTTGTGGTTTATGCAAGTATAGGCTTATAAGCTGGACACGAGTTCTCTCACATTGACAGTGGCTTGACGAAAAATGCAGACTGACCCCTCACTCATCTGGTGCCTTCGGGAGGTAGAGATGTTTGAGATATATATCTCGAACTATCTACTTCTTTTTGTAAGGTCTGATGGCGTAGTGGGTTAAAGCATACTAGTTATGCCAGCTACTGGAAGGTAGTTGTGCTTTCTGGGTTCGAGTCCCACTGGTGGGTGTTGTCCAAAGATTGTTTATCTTCACTTGTGGTTTATGCAAGTATAGGCTTATAAGCTGGACACGAGTTCTCTCACATTGACAGTGGCTTGACGAAAAATGCAGACTGACCCCTCACTCATCTGGTGCCTTCGGGAGGTAGAGATGTTTGAGATATATATCTCGAACTATCTACTTCTTTTTGTAAGGTCTGATGGCGTAGTGGGTTAAAGCATACTAGTTATGCCAGCTACTGGAAGGTAGTTGTGCTTTCTGGGTTCGAGTCCCACTGGTGGGTGTTGTCCAAAGATTGTTTATCTTCACTTGTGGTTTATGCAAGTATAGGCTTATAAGCTGGACACGAGTTCTCTCACATTGACAGTGGCTTGACGAAAAATGCAGACTGACCCCTCACTCATCTGGTGCCTTCGGGAGGTAGAGATGTTTGAGATATATATCTCGAACTATCTACTTCTTTTTGTAAGGTCTGATGGCGTAGTGGGTTAAAGCATACTAGTTATGCCAGCTACTGGAAGGTAGTTGTGCTTTCTGGGTTCGAGTCCCACTGGTGGGTGTTGTCCAAAGATTGTTTATCTTCACTTGTGGTTTATGCAAGTATAGGCTTATAAGCTGGACACGAGTTCTCTCACATTGACAGTGGCTTGACGAAAAATGCAGACTGACCCCTCACTCATCTGGTGCCTTCGGGAGGTAGAGATGTTTGAGATATATATCTCGAACTATCTACTTCTTTTTGTAAGGTCTGATGGCGTAGTGGGTTAAAGCATACTAGTTATGCCAGCTACTGGAAGGTAGTTGTGCTTTCTGGGTTCGAGTCCCACTGGTGGGTGTTGTCCAAAGATTGTTTATCTTCACTTGTGGTTTATGCAAGTATAGGCTTATAAGCTGTACACGAGTTCTCTCACATTGACAGTGGCTTGACGAAAAATGCAGACTGACCCCTCACTCATCTGGTGCCTTTGGGAGGTAGAGATGTTTGAGATATTTATCTCGAACAATCTACTTCTTTTTGTAAGGTCTGATGGCGTAGTGGGTTAAAGCATACTAGTTATGCCAGCTACTGGAAGGTAGTTGTGCTTTCTGGGTTCGAGTCCCACTGGTGGGTGTTGTCCAAAGATTGTTTATCTTCACTTGTGGTTTATGCAAGTATAGGCTTATAAGCTGGACACGAGTTCTCTCACATTGACAGTGGCTTGACGAAAAATGCAGACTGACCCCTCACTCATCTGGTGCCTTCGGGAGGTAGAGATGTTTGAGATATATATCTCGAACTATCTACTTCTTTTTGTAAGGTCTGATGGCGTAGTGGGTTAAAGCATACTAGTTATGCCAGCTACTGGAAGGTAGTTGTGCTTTCTGGGTTCGAGTCCCACTGGTGGGTGTTGTCCAAAGATTGTTTATCTTCACTTGTGGTTTATGCAAGTATAGGCTTATAAGCTGGACACGAGTTCTCTCACATTGACAGTGGCTTGACGAAAAATGCAGACTGACCCCTCACTCATCTGGTGCCTTCGGGAGGTAGAGATGTTTGAGATATATATCTCGAACTATCTACTTCTTTTTGTAAGGTCTGATGGCGTAGTGGGTTAAAGCATACTAGTTATGCCAGCTACTGGAAGGTAGTTGTGCTTTCTGGGTTCGAGTCCCACTGGTGGGTGTTGTCCAAAGATTGTTTATCTTCACTTGTGGTTTATGCAAGTATAGGCTTATAAGCTGGACACGAGTTCTCTCACATTGACAGTGGCTTGACGAAAAATGCAGACTGACCCCTCACTCATCTGGTGCCTTCGGGAGGTAGAGATGTTTGAGATATATATCTCGAACTATCTACTTTTTTTTGTAAGGTCTGATGGCGTAGTGGGTTAAAGCATACTAGTTATGCCAGCTACTGGAAGGTAGTTGTGCTTTCTGGGTTCGAGTCCCACTGGTGGGTGTTGTCCAAAGATTGTTTATCTTCACTTGTGGTTTATGCAAGTATAGGCTTATAAGCTGGACACGAGTTCTCTCACATTGACAGTGGCTTGACGAAAAATGCAGACTGACCCCTCACTCATCTGGTGCCTTTGGGAGGTAGAGATGTTTGAGATATATATCTCGAACTATCTACTTCTTTTTGTAAGGTCTGATGGCGTAGTGGGTTAAAGCATACTAGTTATGCCAGCTACTGGAAGGTAGTTGTGCTTTCTGGGTTCGAGTCCCACTGGTGGGTGTTGTCCAAAGATTGTTTATCTTCATTTGTGGTTTATGCAAGTATAGGCTTATAAGCTGGACACGAGTTCTCTCACATTGACAGTGGCTTGACGAAAAATGCAGACTGACCCCTCACTCATCTGGTGCCTTCGGGAGGTAGAGATGTTTGAGATATATATCTCGAACTATCTACTTCTTTTTGTAAGGTCTGATGGCGTAGTGGGTTAAAGCATACTAGTTATGCCAGCTACTGGAAGGTAGTTGTGCTTTCTGGGTTCGAGTCCCACTGGTGGGTGTTGTCCAAAGATTGTTTATCTTCACTTGTGGTTTATGCAAGTATAGGCTTATAAGCTGGACACGAGTTCTCTCACATTGACAGTGGCTTGACGAAAAATGCAGACTGACCCCTCACTCATCTGGTGCCTTCGGGAGGTAGAGATGTTTGAGATATATATCTCGAACTATCTACTTCTTTTTGTAAGGTCTGATGGCGTAGTGGGTTAAAGCATACTAGTTATGCCAGCTACTGGAAGGTAGTTGTGCTTTCTGGGTTCGAGTCCCACTGGTGGGTGTTGTCCAAAGATTGTTTATCTTCACTTGTGGTTTATGCAAGTATAGGCTTATAAGCTGGACACGAGTTCTCTCACATTGACAGTGGCTTGACGAAAAATGCAGACTGACCCCTCACTCATCTGGTGCCTTCGGGAGGTAGAGATGTTTGAGATATATATCTCGAACTATCTACTTCTTTTTGTAAGGTCTGATGGCGTAGTGGGTTAAAGCATACTAGTTATGCCAGCTACTGGAAGGTAGTTGTGCTTTCTGGGTTCGAGTCCCACTGGTGGGTGTTGTCCAAAGATTGTTTATCTTCACTTGTGGTTTATGCAAGTATAGGCTTATAAGCTGGACACGAGTTCTCTCACATTGACAGTGGCTTGACGAAAAATGCAGACTGACCCCTCACTCATCTGGTGCCTTCGGGAGGTAGAGATGTTTGAGATATATATCTCGAACTATCTACTTCTTTTTGTAAGGTCTGATGGCGTAGTGGGTTAAAGCATACTAGTTATGCCAGCTACTGGAAGGTAGTTGTGCTTTCTGGGTTCGACTCCCACTGGTGGGTGTTGTCCAAAGATTGTTTATCTTCACTTGTGGTTTATGCAAGTATAGGCTTATAAGCTGGACACGAGTTCTCTCACATTGACAGTGGCTTGACGAAAAATGCAGACTGACCCCTCACTCATCTGGTGCCTTCGGGAGGTAGAGATGTTTGAGATATATATCTCGAACTATCTACTTCTTTTTGTAAGGTCTGATGGCGTAGTGGGTTAAAGCATACTAGTTATGCCAGCTACTGGAAGGTAGTTGTGCTTTCTGGGTTCGAGTCCCACTGGTGGGTGTTGTCCAAAGATTGTTTATCTTCACTTGTGGTTTATGCAAGTATAGGCTTATAAGCTGGACACGAGTTCTCTCACATTGACAGTGGCTTGACGAAAAATGCAGACTGACCCCTCACTCATCTGGTGCCTTTGGGAGGTAGAGATGTTTGAGATATATATCTCGAACTATCTACTTCTTTTTGTAAGGTCTGATGGCGTAGTGGGTTAAAGCATACTAGTTATGCCAGCTACTGGAAGGTAGTTGTGCTTTCTGGGTTTGAGTCCCACTGGTGGGTGTTGTCCAAAGATTGTTCATCTTCACTTGTGGTTTATGCAAGTATAGGCTTATAAGCTGGACACGAGTTCTCTCACATTGACAGTGGCTTGACGAAAAATGCAGACTGACCCCTCACTCATCTGGTGCCTTCGGGAGGTAGAGATGTTTGAGATATATATCTCGAACTATCTACTTCTTTTTGTAAGGTCTGATGACGTAGTGGGTTAAAGCATACTAGTTATGCCAGCTACTGGAAGGTAGTTGTGCTTTCTGGGTTCGAGTCCCACTGGTGGGTGTTGTCCAAAGATTGTTTATCTTCACTTGTGGTTTATGCAAGTATAGGCTTATAAGCTGGACACGAGTTCTCTCACATTGACAGTGGCTTGACGAAAAATGCAGACTGACCCCTCACTCATCTGGTGCCTTCGGGAGGTAGAGATGTTTGAGATATATATCTCGAACTATCTACTTCTTTTTGTAAGGTCTGATGGCGTAGTGGGTTAAAGCATACTAGTTATGCCAGCTACTGGAAGGTAGTTGTGCTTTCTGGGTTCGAGTCCCACTGGTGGGTGTTGTCCAAAGATTGTTTATCTTCACTTGTGGTTTATGCAAGTATAGGCTTATAAGCTGGACACGAGTTCTCTCACATTGACAGTGGCTTGACGAAAAATGCAGACTGACCCCTCACTCATCTGGTGCCTTCGGGAGGTAGAGATGTTTGAGATATATATCTCGAACTATCTACTTCTTTTTGTAAGGTCTGATGGCGTAGTGGGTTAAAGCATACTAGTTATGCCAGCTACTGGAAGGTAGTTGTGCTTTCTGGGTTCGAGTCCCACTGGTGGGTGTTGTCCAAAGATTATATATATATATATATATATATATATATATATATATATATATATATATATATATATATATATATATATATATATATATATATATATGTGTGTGTGTGTGTGTGTATATCACGAAAATAAACACGTGATTAAGAATGTGACAATGTCAGACCACGGAGGAAAATGAAACAAGAATTTCCTTAAGTACTTTCGTATATTAAATACATCTTCAGAAGGAATGATTCCTTCTGAAGATGTATTTAATATACGAAAGTACTTAAGAAAATTCCTGTTTCATTTTCCTCCGTGGTCTGACATTGTCATATATATATATATATTGTGACAATAATCTCCTTCAAGAGATTGAGCCTGCTCTTCCCTCCACAATTACGTCGATACAACTATATAAAACTACTATGGAAGAAATGTCCAACAACGACAACAACATCTCCAAGGTTTGCCAGAGCGCAAAACGTATGCAGCCAGGAACACCTGCTCAGACTCAAACCGCCAAACTACCCGTCTTGCTGCCGGCTCCTCTGATTGGTCGCCGGTCGGGCTGCAACTGCACTCCACCCCCCCATACTACTTGATGTCTGGGGCCGCCACGACCTCAGTCCTCAGAATATTCCGTGCTTTCACAAAGTTAACACTTCTCCCTGCTAGACGTAAGCTTTGGCGTACGTGTACTAAGAGAGGTGATAGCTTAAAGCCAATATTCCAGCACCTTTCATTTACTTGTCTATTGCACTTCTTGTTATTTTGTCTTAACGTAACTTTTCATTGTGTCATTTAATTATTCTTATTATTTTGATTGATTGATTTTATTATACGAATTTGTTTGACCATTTTATTCATGTTTTATTTCTTTAACGTAATTAAAATTTCATTGTTAAAATTTACTTGTGTTTTGTGTGTCTTCTCCTTACCTTACCACAGACGAAGTTCCCGATTTTCTATTTTTTTTAATACTATGTGACGAGGCCATACCCCTAGCTTTGAACAGCCGAACACCAACGCGTTACCGTCACATATTATATGGGGGCCTGTCCTAGGAGCTTCACTCAGGTACTGGTGCCAAGTGGTAATTTATGGTAAGCGTATTTAACTTTGTTAACGTAGCTTTTACTATTTTTCATATTCAATTTCATTTTTTATATGGTGCGGTGTATTGTGCATTACGAGAGTAACATATAGTGAAGGTGAGACAACTTTGGATTACGTGGTGACTGTAGGCCGCAGTCATACTCTTAATTGGTCATCTCTCCCTCCGTGTTATTACTCGTGTTTACCATCTTTGTCCCTTGGATATTTCTCATTTTGACAGATCATCATATTGGTACCCTGGTACTGTGGTCTGCCCCGGGTCAAGAGTACCCAATCTTCTGTAATCTGACTGTAGGAGGACAAAGAGGGCCATAGTTCCTCTAGCTCGAACTTTAGTTGCTGAATTGGGACCTCAGCAGCAGTTCTCGTCACCAGTTGACACCTCGCACCCCTACACGTCAGTCAGAGATGATGATACATACAACGGTAGGGAATTAGCTTACTTTTTCAGAGCACAAAACTTCGTTAATTCTGTAAGTATCATATTAAATTCAGTAGGAAAAACTTGCTTTATGTCCTATAGAGACTTGGCAAGGTATGCCTACATCCTTGGACTACCAATTTTACTTCTGAGGCAATTAACTGTTTCATTTGTTTTCGAAACTCTGTTTCATTTGTTAGTAGGATTTTCTTGCCCTTATCCTCTTACATGAGTACCGGGTACAAGATTTCCTGCGCCCTTGATTTAATTTAATCATTTAACATCTTTTACTTAACTTTAATTGTTAAAGATCCCACAGGATAGGTACCAGTTGCCACGTTGTCCTGTTTCTGACATTCACTATTGAATATTCGTTGTACCTTTATTTGCTAATTTCACCATGTTTCGTCTCCAAGCTTTCCGTGCAGATCCAGCAGGTGCAATAGGGACTTTAAGTCATGCCAAGAAGACTGAATTACAAACTCTTGCACATGAGTATCAACTAACAGTTCCCTACCAAGCCAACAAGAGTGAAATACACAACCTGTTGCTGGATCATTTCCTAGAGCAAGGTAAGATAGACTCTGAAACTCATGAAACTTACTATATTGCAGATAAAACTGATTTGGCAACGATGAAACTCAAACTAGAGCTGGCCAAGATTGAACGTGAGCAGCAAAGGGAAGCCCGCGAACAACAAAGGGAAGCCCTCGAACAACAAGAACGAGCAGCTGCCATACGAAGGGAAGAACAAGAACGAGAAATCACCCTCAGAGAACGTGAAACTACTTTGAGGAGAGAAGAACAAGAACGTGAGGCTGCCTTAAGAAGGGAAGAAATCGCCCTCAAGGAACGTGAGTTTGCAATGCTCCGTGAGCGGGAAAGAGTACAGCTTGAAACACTCCAGGAGCGGGAACGAGTACAGCTTGAAACCAAACAACGCGAGTTGGAGATGCAACGCGAACATGACAAGCAACTAGCAACTCTGGCTCTAGAGTGTCGTCAACGCGAATACACGTTGGAAACTTCACACCTCGCTCAACGCCAGCAAGCTACTGCCAATCTTCCCGTCAGTTTTAATATATCACATGCAAGTAAGTTAATGCCATCCTTTGTAGAAGCAGAAGTTGATGTGTTTTTCACCACCTTTGAAACCCTTGCTAATCAACTCAGTTGGCCTGTCGACCAATGGGCCACACTTCTCAGAGTCCATCTTACAGGTAGAGCGGCAGTCACACTCAGTACTCTGGCGTCTGAGAATGACTACCAGACTCTGAAACAAGCAGTGTTAGACGCCTACCTACTTTCCACAGAAAGTTATAGAAGGAAATTCCGTGACCACCTGAAGGCAAGTACCACTACCTTCCTCGAGTTTGCTAACACGAAACGGAGGTATTTCATGAAATGGCTGGAAGCAGCACATGTCTTTACTTTTACAGAACTCGTCAACCTGATGCTTGTTGAAGAATTCTTGAGACGTGTGCCGCCTCCTGTCCGCCTCTACTTAGCAGATAAAGAAGAAACCGACTACCTGAAGTGTGCTAAGTCGGCTGACACTTACAGCCTCATCCACCGGCTGACACCCGAACCATCCTCCAGTAAGAAGTCGTGGTACAGTTACGAGAAAGTGAGCCCCGATCAAGCTGGTTCACAACTGTACTGCAAGTATTGTAGACTCTATGGACATACCATAGACAAGTGTGGTAAGTCTCAATACAAGGGAACCACTGACCAACAAAAACCCAAACCAACTCCTCCTAAGTCCGGTAAGCCTGTGATGAATGTTGGTGTTAATGTTAATGATCTTTCTCTTTTCAGTAACCACCTGTATACTGGAACTGTCTCTGCCAACGGTTCAAATCCGGAGGGACGTTTCAAATTGAAGATCTTGAGGGACACAGCGGCTCTTCAATCGATCATCTTGAAGTAGGCTGTGCCCAACATCACCTACACCGGAGAAACTGTCTTCATCACTGACCTCACTGCTACCACTCCATACCCTCTCGCCAGAGTCCACCTGGATTGTCCCTACGTGAACGGGGAAGTCCAAGTCGCCGTCAGGGAAAAGCCTTTTCCCATGCCTGGAGTGCAACTTCTCCTAGGCAACGACTTGGCAGAAGACCTGCAACCGACCAACCTGATCGTCATGGACAAACCCCAGGTGTGTAACTCTGTGCCAAGTAACCCTATTCTAGAGCATGTTCCAGCAGAGGTTCAAGAGAGTGATGAAGTTTCTCCTCCGGTTCTCGTGACCACCCGTGCACAAGCCGCACGTCCACAGCCAGCTGACTCTACTGCTACCGCTGTCCCTCAAGACCCTCAGAAACTACCCCCGCATCTGACCAAGTTGGAGTTCCGTAAGTTGCAGAGGGAAGATCTTACTTTAACACCATTGTTTTTCCAGGCTGAGACTCAACCCGACAGTATTCCTGGGTTCTTCCTAGAGAACGACTTGCTCTACCGCAGATATAGACCCAGTAAACTGAAGGAGGAGGACGATTGGGCCAACATCGAACAACTTGTGATTCCCACCAGCTTGCGGCCCACTATTCTACACCTGGCCCACGGAGCACTCTCCCACTACGGCTTCAACAAGACTTACCATGGAATTCGTCAAGACTACTAGTGGCCAGGTATGGTAAATAACGTCAAACAGTACGTAAAACAGTGTCATACATGTCAGATGGCAGGCAAACCGAACATCTCCATTCCCAGAGCGCCACTGATTCCCATACAGGTGCCTGCGGAACCTTTCCACAGACTCATAATTAACTGTGTTGGTCCTTTACCTCGGACCAGTTCGGGTAACGCCTACATCCTAACCATCCTGTGTCCTACCACCAGATTTCCCATAGCAGTTCCAGTGAAGAACATCACGGCTGCTACGGTTGTAAAACATCTATTGAAGATCTTCACTCAATACGGATTTCCCAGTGAGATTCAGAGCGACTGTGGTACCAACTTCACCAGTGATCTCTTCAAAAGGACACTGGAGGAGTTCAACATCAAACAGGTATTGTCCAGCCCCTATCATCCTGCTTCACAGGGTTCTCTTGAACGTAGTCATCAGACTATCAAAGCACTCTTGAAAAAGTTTTGTAGTGAAACCTCTAAGGATTGGGATAAGCAGATTGACCTTATAATGTGTATTTACAGAAGTCTCCCCAATGAGTCCCTAGGAGTATCTCCTTATGAGATGCTCTACGGCCGTAAGTGCCGTACTCCCCTTAAGGCTTTCAAAGACTCTCTCAGAGATGCCACCTTCAGTGAGCATCAGAATGTGCCCCAGTTTCTTCAAAACCTTCAACACATTCTAGAGAGAGTCCACCGTTTTGCCCATGATAATCTATTGAAAGCCCAGGAGAGAATGAAGACTCATTACGACCAGACCAGCAAAGTAAGAAAATTCAAGCCGGGAGACTTCGTCCTTGCATACTTCCCTATCCCAGGTTCACCTTTACAAAACAGGTTTTCAGGACCCTACTGCGTCAAAGAGTGCAGGAATAATAACAACTACGTAATAGAGACTCCAGATAGGCGGCGGAAGACCCAGCTGTGCCACGTCAACCTCCTGAAGCAATATAATGGTACTCCTCCCACTGTCCTGATTAACTGTTCTACCTTCACAGAACCCTACATCCACAGTGAGACCTTCCCAGCTTCTCCTCCCGAAAGCACTGACAAGGAGTCAGCGCTTTCTAATTCCGAAATCCTTAATGATCTTCCCAAATGCTTTCAGGATAATAATAGTGCTCCTTTGCCATATTCTAATTCCACTCTCACCTCGTCAGATAAGCCCTTCATCCTCCATGTCGACGCCAGTGGTACCGACGTTGGTGGTGTCGTGATGCAGCAATGAGGCGAGAAGAATACACCTGTCAGCGACTACTGCTACAAGGAACTACGGAACAATTGGCAAGGAGCTACTCTTCCTCATCCTGAAGCTTCAGCACTTCACTCCACACCTGAAAAGTGCTCGGTCCACCATCAACACGGACCACACCACCCTACACCTCCTGCAGCATGCCCACTTCTCATCTCAACGTCTTCTACTATGTGCTTGCTAACTGCAGAAATTCAACCTGGAGACACGCTATATCAAGGGTTCTGACAACACCATAGCCGATGCCCTCTCCAGAGTTTATGAAGTAGAAGCGACTCCATCCATTACTCCACCACATAACGACGTACTTCTTCCAGAACCGCAGGCTTCGGGGGAGAGTTGTGACAATAATCTCCTTCAAGAGATTGAGCCTGCTCTTCCCTCCACAATTACTTCGATACAACTATATAAAACTACTATGGAAGAAATGTCCAACAACGACAACAACATCTCCAAGGTTTGCCAGAGCGCAAAACGTATGCAGCCAGGAACACCTGCTCAGACTCAAACCGCCAAACTACCCGTCTTGCTGCCGGCTTCTCTGATTGGTCGCCGGTCGGGCTGCAACTGCACTCCACCCCCCCATACTACTTGATGTCTGGGGCCGCCACGACCTCAGTCCTCAGAATATTCCGTGCTTTCACAAAGTTAACACTTCTCCCTGCTAGACGTAAGCTTTGGCGTACGTGTACTAAGAGAGGTGATAGCTTAAAGCCAATATTCCAGCACCTTTCATTTACTTGTCTATTGCACTTCTTGTTATTTTGTCTTAACGTAACTTTTCATTGTGTCATTTAATTATTCTTATTATTTTGATTGATTGATTTTATTATACGAATTTGTTTGACCATTTTATTCATGTTTTATTTCTTTAACGTAATTAAAATTTCATTGTTAAAATTTACTTGTGTTTTGTGTGTCTTCTCCTTACCTTACCACAGACGAAGTTCCAGATTTTCTATTTTTTTTTAATACTATGTGACGAGGCCATACCCCTAGCTTTGAACAG
Source organism: Procambarus clarkii (assembly GCF_040958095.1). Taxonomy (NCBI): domain Eukaryota; kingdom Metazoa; phylum Arthropoda; class Malacostraca; order Decapoda; family Cambaridae; genus Procambarus; species Procambarus clarkii. The sequence goes on from NC_091160.1 coordinate 27,423,872, forward strand.
CCGAACACCAACGCGTTACCGTCACAATATATATATATATATATATATATATATATATATATATATATATATATATATATATATATATATATATATATATATATATATATATATATATATATATATATATCGTACCCAGTAGCCAGAATGCACTTCTCGGCCTATGCAAGGCCCGATTTGCCTAATAGGCCGAGTGATTTTCTTTATTTTCAATAAATCGTTTCCGATTAGTTTATTGGAATTTTTATTATTATTTTATATAAAGAACATAAATTATTGATATAGTTGTGTTAGTTTAGGTTAAAACTTAGGTTAGGTTACAAGGTGTCTAATTACTAACGAATGAAGAAATAAATCCCTGAGTCCTATTTGCCTTATTACGAACTTTTAGGCATTGATCTTTTTGTTTTCAAATCTTCATAATCATAACCCCAGATACCTTTCGCAATCCGACTTCGCAATCTCAACACCATCTAGCTCGTATCTTGTAACTATACCATCATTACCTAGCCTCAACACCTTACATTTGTCAGCATTAAACTACATCTGCCAATCTTCTGACCATTTCAAAACCGTATGTAGATCGTCTTGATTTAAATGACACTTAATAAAGTTTGCAAATTGCAGTTTGATATGTTCCTGCAGGTAGTGTCATATCAGGTGGGATAAAACGGATATGTGATCCTGCAGACCGCTGCGATCAACAACCTGACAGGTGGAATTATTTTACCGAACAAGCTTGGCTGCCGGCCGGACATGTAGAGCAGAAGAACATGAAGAGCCTCTCGTGATGGCGCCTCTCGTGATGGCGCCTCTCGTGATGGCGCCTCTCGTGATGGCGCCTCACGTGTTGACACCTCACGTGTTGATGCTTCACGTCTTGGCACTTCACGTGTTGGGGCTTCACGTGTTGGCGCTTTACTTGTTGGCACTTCACGTGTTGGGGCTTCACGTACTGGCGCTTCACGTGTTGGTGCCTCACGTGTTGGCATTTCAGGTGTTGGGTCTTCACGTGTTGGCACTTCACGTGTTGGCACTTCACGTGTTGGCGCTTCACGTGTTGACGCTTCACGTGTTGGCACCTCACATGATGGCGTTTCACGTTTTGGCGCCTCACGTGTTGATATCTCACGTTTTGACGCCTCCACGTTGAAGCCGCCATGTTGACGCCGCAATGTTGACGCCGCCTTGTTGACGCTGTCCTGTTGACGCCGCCATGTTGACGCCGCCATGTTGACGCCGCCATGTTGACGCCGCCATGTTGACGCCGCCATGTTGACGCCGCCATGTTGACGTCACCATGTTGACGCCGCCATGTTGACGCCGCCATGTTGACGCCACCATGTTGACGCCGCCATGTTGACGCCGCGATGTTGACCCCGCCATGATGACGCCTCACGTGTTGACGCCACCATGTTGACCCCTCACGTGTTGACGCCGCCATGTTGACGCCACCATGTTGACGCCAACATGTTGACACCGCCATGTCGAGGCCGCCATGTTGACGCCTCACGTGTTGACGCCGCCATGTTGACGCCGCCATGTTGATGCCTCACGTGTTGACGCCACCATGTTCACGCCGCCATGTTGACGCCGCTAAGTTGACGCCGCTATGTTGACGCCGCCATGTTGAAGGCGCCATGTTGACGCCGCCATGTTGACGCCGCCATGTTGACGCCGCTATGTTGACGCCGCCATGTTGAAGGCGCTATGTTGACGCCGCCATGTTGACGCCGCCATGAGTAGTAGGGTTGACACGCCACAGAACATTTTTTTTTCTGGGGGAAAAAAATGTTCTGTGGCGTGTCAAGGTTTTCAGGTGAATTTGGGGAGTCACAGATTGGAAAAAAATGTTCTGTGGCGTGTCAAGGTTTTCAGGTGAATTTGGGGAGTCACAGATTGGAAAAAAATTACTTGTGGCGTGTCAAGGTTTTGAGGTCCAATATCGTGTGTGGGAGCCAGGGTTTTCAGGTAAATTTAGAATATCGTCTGTGTGAGCCAGGGTTTTCAGGTAAATTTAGAATATCGTCTGTGTGAGCCATGGTTTTCAGGTTCCAATATCGTCTGTGTGAGCCAGGGTTTTGAGGTTCCAATATCGTCTGTGTGAGCCAGGGTTTTCAGGTAAATTTTGTGTCACAGATTTTAGAAGTATGGAATTCTTATGAGAAAATAATTTCCGAGACATAGAAGTTTGTTAAGGCCTTATGGGACAAATTCAAGTAACGTATGTAGCTCTTTAGGGCTTCCAGGAGAACTCTACGGACATATTTTACATGTTTTCAACTTACAAAATCGTCTATGTAAGCCTTAGTTATTCATATAAATTTAGAAAATCACCTGTGTAAGTCATGGTTTTCAGGGTTTCGTACATCACACCCCCCTCCCTCCCCCCTTACCTCGCAATCTCTCGCGTCACCTTTATTTACCTTACGCCCGGCCAGCCAGACCTCTTATCTTATCTTCTCCATAATAATATCTCAACCGCCCCTCCTCTCTCTCTCTCTCTCGTTTCATTCAGTTCAACTATTTTCCAACATTGTATGTTTGCTCCTTTTCATTAAGCAAGTCATTTTTACACAAATAAATCATGTTAGTAAGCATGTTCTAGCTCACGTTCCCCCACCTTAGTCCCCTGTCGTATAATGAATACTATCATTCCAATCCCTCTAAAATTTAAAAATAATCATATTTCAAATGTAGTTCAATACAGTAATTTAGTTACCAAGCTCCAGCGCTTGTCCTCCGCCTTAGCTCTCTCTCGTATCTTCGTTAGTATCAGTCCAATTTCCCTGAAATTTTCACCCTCTGTATTTCAGGCACCATAAATAAGATCAAAACAGTTACCAAGCTCCAGCGCTTGTCCTCCGCCTTAGCTCTCTCTCGTATCTTCGTTAGTATCAGTCCAATTTCCCTGAAATTTTTACCCTCTGTATTTCAGGCTCCGTAAATAAGATCAAAACAGTTATCGAGCTCCAGCGCTTGTCCCCCACCTTAGTTCGTTTTATACAAGATCGTTAGTAACAGTCCAATTTCCCTGAAATTTTTACCCTCTGTATTTCAGACACCGTAAATAAACTCAAGTCAGTTATCGAGCTCCAGCTCTCGTCCCCGCCTTAATTCTCCTTCGTATCTTTGTAAATAACCCATCAATTTCCCGAAAATTAAAAGCAGACATACTTCAAAGTTAGTAAATAAAATCAAGTCAGTTACTGAGCTCCAGCTCTCGTCCCCCCCACCCTCTTCCACCCTCAAGTCTTTAACCCATCAATTTCCCTGAAATTTTTACCCTCTGTATTTCAGACATAGTAAATATGAAGTAAACAATTATAAAACTCTAGCTCTTGTCCTCTGTCCAAGTTCACTCCTGTAAATTCATTACTCTCAGTCCAAATCCCCCTGAGATTTAAACACCCAACTACATTTTCAGACATAGTAAATAAAAACCAGTTCAGTTATCAAGTTTCAACTCTTGTGCCCCAGCTTAGTTCATTTTGTACAAGTTCTTTATTTCCAACTAAATCATCCTAAGATTTAAGATCACCTTATTTTCTAACGTAGTAAAATTAATCAGGGCATTAACCAAGTTCCATTCCCTCAGCCTTAGATCATCAGACATAAATATTTTCGATCAAGTCCGTCTCCAGCTTAACTCTTACCCTTTCCCTCCCTTACCTTCTCATCCCCAACGTATCAAAACCTTCAATAATCATACTGCATTTGCATATTTTCTCTATATTCACTGTGTTCTTCGTATTCTCATCCGTGTTCACTCCATGTTCTTCAAATGTTCACAGTCCCATTCAGTTCATATTTTCACAAGTATCTCCATTTTTTCTGTAATCTTTCTCTTAGTCTCATTACTTTCTCTACAAATTCTAGTCATATTTTCTATGTTTTCATGTTCATCACATGTTCTCTTTACAACTTTTATACTCAATATTCATGCTAACTTCCATATTTTGTTTTCTTTGTAATATTCATATTCCTCTACAAGTTCATGTTCCTCACAAGATCACTTCGTTTTTTCACCTTCACTTACATGTTTTCTACATTCTTTGTCATATTCTCCATGTTCTTCACAAGTCCATTGTTCATTCTTTGTATTCCCTATTCTCCTTATCATGTTTTCATGTTCACTCTATTCATCAACTTTTTCTTACGTGTTTTCTGTGTTCACCGTATGTTCACTGTGTTCATTCCCTTACTTAACCTCAATTTTTTTATGTTCTTTGTTTCTTCCATTCACTAACTAGTTCTTTGTCAAATATTAGCATCAGCAATACAGTTTCCTCAACAATTTTAGTCACCAAGTTTTTATTTGCAAAAACTATGTCAAAGTAATTCTCGTAGTCAACTTAATAGTTCTACCAGCCATGTTCTTAAACAAATCTACACTTTATTCAGTTCCAAATTTACAAAGACAAACCTTTCTTGTAACTTCTTAACTAAAAATCTTTCGCCAATCAACTGAAACATAGTCACTTTCCTCATTTCTCAACTAACTTATTATCCAATCAACCAAAAATTGTCAAAGGAATCTTTCCAACACTGTTCATAACTAAACTTATTATCCAGTCAACTAAAAATAGTCAGAAATAGCCTCGTTCAACACTGTTCTTAACTAAAACAACCTTTCTCTTAGCTAAAAATTGTCAAAGGAAACTTTTTTCAGCACTTTCTTAACAGGCACTATGTTTCATCAAGAAAAAATTGTCAAAGGAAACTTTCCAAAACTGTTCATAACTAGCTTTTATCCATCGTCAATCAACTAAAATAATAACTTTCATCATTTCTTAACTAAACTTATTCCCCAGTCATCAGAAAATAACCGTGTTCTTCATGTTTCATTGTCATTTCTTATCTAAAATTATCCGCCAATCATCAGAAAAAGTCATGTTCATCATGTTTTGGCTTTTGCTCAACTAAAAGTATTCATCGGTCAACTAAAAATAGTTACTTCATCATGTTTCCTTGTCATTTCTTAACTGAAATATCACTTCTCTCATCTGAAAATAGTCAGGATTAACCTCATTCAACACCGTTTTAACTAAAACAGCCTTTCGCTTAGCTAAAAATTGTCAAAGGAATCTTTTCAGCACTGTTCATAACTAACTTTATCCATCGTCAAGTAAGAAAATATAGTCAAAGATATCTATCATCGTCGTTCTTAACTGACATTTATACTTTGTGGAGCACTAAAAATAGTCAAATGTAACTTTTTCAACACTTTCGTAACTAAAATTATATGTCGCTAAGTAAGAAAAATAGTAAAATGTAACTTTTTCAACACTTTCGTAACTAAAATTTTATGTCGTTAAGTAAGAAAAATAGTCAAAGGTGCTCTCCGTAACACCAAAGTTACTCTTCGAGAAATCAAAGACACTCATCGAGACATCAAGGACTTACTCAAAGACATCAAAGTTGCACTCAAAGACATCCTTTGAGACATCAAAGACATCCTTTAAGACTTCAATGGGACTCTTCCATTCATCAAAGACATTCTCTAAGCCCTCAAAGTTATTCTCAGAGGCATAAAAGTCATTCTCAGAGCTATCAAAATTATTCTCGATGTCATCAAAAAGTATTTTCTCGTTCATCAAAGTTAATCTCTAACTCACTCTCGTACATCAAAGTTGATCTCAGAGTTAACAAAGGTAATCTCAGAGTTATCCAAAGATATTCTCATGTCCACAAAAGTTATTCTGAGCTATCAAAGTTAATCTCAAACATCTCCGTTCATAAAAGTTATTCTCTAAGAGCTATCAAAAGTTATTCTCAGTCATCAAAGTTATTCCAAGAGACGTCAAAGTTAATCCAAGACATCATCTTTCATCAAAGATATTCTCTCTAAGCCATCAATGTTCTTCTCTAAGACATAAAGTTATTCTCTATGTCATCAAAAAGTTATTCTCTGAGCTAACAAAATACTACTCATGTTCTCAAAGACATTCTCTAAGCCCTCAAAGTTATTCTCTAAGACAACAAAGTCATTCCCAGAGTCATCAAAAAGTTATTCTTCGAAACATAAAATTTGCTCTGTAAGATATCTTCGTTCATCAAACTTGTTCTCAGAGTCATCAAATGTTATTCTCGAAGTCATCAAAGATATTTTCAGAGACATCTAAAGTTAATTTCTATGATATAAAAGTTATTCTCAGAGACATCTAAAGTTAATCTTGCTCATCAAAGTTGTTCTCTAAGACATAAAGTTATTCTCAGAGTCATCAAAGTGATCTCTAATTCACCTTCGTTCTCCCAAAGTTGTTCTCTAAGACACCTTCGTTCATCAAAGAAACTCTCCTTCTTCCATCATGTTATTCTTTAAGACATCTTCAGTCATAAAATTTCTCTCCAAAATGTAACTAGTTCAGCTTTTCATACCAAACCTGCATTTCTGTTAAAACATATTTTCTTAGTTGCTTTACCCTAAAACTGTTCTCTGAACTACACTGTTCAAACCTACGTAACCTATCCTCTCCACCCAATGTTACTTAGTTAACGTAACGTTCCTAAACCTAACTTTACCTATCCTAACATAACTTACCTTACCTTACCTATCTTACCTAACTTTACCTATCTTACCTAACTTAACCTGCATAACCTAACTTTACCTATGTTACCTTACCTTACCTATCTTACCTAACCTAACCTAACTTTACCTATGTTACCTTACCTTACCTACCTTACCTAACTTAACCTGCTTAACCTATCTTACCTAACTTTACCTATCTTACCTAACTTAACCTTCATAACCTAACTTTACCTATCCTAACATAACTTACCTTACCTTCCCTATCTTACCTAACTTTACCTATCCTAACATAACTTACCTTACCTATCATACCTAACTTAACCTAACTTAACCTGCTTAACCTAACTTACATAATTTAACCTAACTTTACCTATGTTACCTTACCTTACCTTACCTTACCTATCTTACCTAACCTAACCTAACTTTACCTATGTTACCTAACTTAACCTTCATAACCTAACTTTACCTATCCTAACATACCTTACCTTACCTTCCCTATCTTACCTAACTTTACCTATCCTAACATAACTTACCTTACCTATCATACCTAACTTAACCTAACTTAACCTTCTTAACCTAACTTACCTTACCTACCTTACCTAACTTAACCTGCTTAACCTTACCTTACCTTACCTTACCTATCTTACCTAACCTAACTTTACCTATGTTACCTAACTTAACCTTCATAACCTAACTTTAGCTATCCTAACATAACTCACCTTACCTTCCCTATCTTACCTAACTTTACCTATCCTAACATAACTTACCTTCCCTATCTTACCCAACTTTACCTATCCTAACATAACTTACCTTACCTGCCTTACCTAACTTAACCTAATTTACCTTACTTTACCTAACTTATATAACTTATCTTACCTATCCTAACGTAACCTAACTTGCTTTACCTAACTTAATCTTACATTCCCAAACTAATGTATCCTAACTTATCTAGTCAAACCAGACATGATCTAACTTACATAAGTATTCCTTCTTGTCTTTTGTGTTTCGTCAATCATTGTCTCATATTCATTTACTCATTTCATTACCTAATTTCTCAAATGGTCACTTATGCATTTCAAGTTCTATTTGTTAGAGATTGGATATTTAAGCATTTCAAAGAATTTTTGTTTTATATGGGCATTTCAAGGGTTAATTTCTCAAATGGACGTTTTTGCATTTCAAGTGTTTTTTGTTTAAGATTGGGTGTCTAATCATTTCAAAGGATTTTTGTTATATATGGGAACTTACTCGTTTCAAGGGCTAATTTCTCAAATGGTCATTTTTGCAGATCAAGGGTTATTTGTTAAAGTTCATCAAGTTGCCCATAAGTTGTATTTATTATGTTATCATTTATTCTTATTCCCCAACCCCTTAACCTAACCTCTTGTAATCGTAGTGTATTTGGTAGGTTCTATCATATGTTCTTATTCCCCAACCCTTTAACCTAACCTTTCAGATGTAGTTTATTGTGTTTTTGACATATTTGTTGAATATATTATCCTTTTCCTAACCTTTCAGATGTAGTTTTGTTTCTCCTTTTTGTATATTTTTACCCAAACCCACCATCCCACTTAACCTTCTTTCCTTCTTTTACTTTGATTCTCCTACTCCTTCTAACCTCCTTTTCTATCTCTCTCCCTTATTCTCTCTCTTCCTCCCCCTCTCTCTCCCTCATTTGCTCAAATGCTCTCTTCTTTCTCAAATTCAAGTCTTAATGCCCCCATTCTCACACCCTCACTCTCATTCACTTAGTTTTTCTTTTTCTCAAATTCAAGTCTTAGTGCTCCAATGCTCTTCCTCCCCCCCTCTCTTACTCTTTTCTCCTCTTTTCATGCTCTCACTCACTTGCTCTCTTGTTTCTCAAATTCAAGTCTTAATGCTCCCATTCTCACACCCTCACTCTCATTCACTTAGTTTTCCTTTTTCTCAAATTCAAGTCTTAGTGCTCCCATGCCCACACTCTCTCTCATTCTCTCTTCTTTGGTCCCATTTTCTTCCGCCTCCTCTCTCTCCCTCATTTGCTCTTCTTTCATGCTCTCACTCCCTTGAGCTCTTGTTTCTCAATTTCAAGTCTTAGTAGATCTGATTCTTTACTATTGTAATTTTTATTATTACTATGATAAAGAATGAACTTATATGTGAAAACAAAGTAAAAGAAGGAAAGAAGGTTAAGTGGGATGGTGGGTTTGGGTAAAAATATACAAAAAGGAGAAACAAAACTACATCTGAAAGGTTAGGAAAAGGATAATATATTCAACAAATATGTCAAAAACACAATAAACTACATCTGAAAGGTTAGGTTAAAGGGTTGGGGAATAAGAACATATGATAGAACCTACCAAATACACTACGATTACAAGAGGTTAGGTTAAGGTGTTGGGGAATAAGAATAAATGATAACATAATAAATACAACTTATGGGCAACTTGATGAACTTTAACAAATAACCCTTGATCTGCAAAAATGACCATTTGAGAAATTAGCCCTTGAAACGAGTAAGTTCCCATATATAACAAAAATCCTTTGAAATGATTAGACACCCAATCTTAAACAAAAAACACTTGAAATGCAAAAACGTCCATTTGAGAAATTAACCCTTGAAATGCCCATATATAACAAAAATTCTTTGAAATGCTTAAATATCCAATCTCTAACAAATAGAACTTGAAATGCATAAGTGACCATTTGAGAAATTAGGTAATGAAATGAGTAAATGAATATGAGACAATGATTGACGAAACACAAAAGACAAGAAGGAATACTTATGTAAGTTAGATCATGTCTGGTTTGACTAGATAAGTTAGGATACATTAGTTTGGGAATGTAAGATTAAGTTAGGTAAAGCAAGTTAGGTTACGTTAGGATAGGTAAGATAAGTTATATAAGTTAGGTAAAGTAAGGTAAATTAGGTTAAGTTAGGTAAGGCAGGTAAGGTAAGTTATGTTAGGATAGGTAAAGTTGGGTAAGATAGGGAAGGTAAGTTATGTTAGGATAGGTAAAGTTAGGTAAGATAGGGAAGGTAAGGTGAGTTATGTTAGGATAGCTAAAGTTAGGTTATGAAGGTTAAGTTAGGTAACATAGGTAAAGTTAGGTTAGGTAAGATAGGTAAGGTAAGGTAAGGTAAGGTTAAGCAGGTTAAGTTAGGTAAGGTAGGTAAGGTAAGTTAGGTTAAGAAGGTTAAGTTAGGTTAAGTTAGGTATGATAGGTAAGGTAAGTTATGTTAGGATAGGTAAAGTTAGGTAAGATAGGGAAGGTAAGGTAAGGTATGTTAGGATAGGTAAAGTTAGGTTATGAAGGTTAAGTTAGGTAACATAGGTAAAGTTAGGTTAGGTTAGGTAAGATAGGTAAGGTAAGGTAAGGTAAGGTAACATAGGTAAAGTTAGGTTAAATTATGTAAGTTAGGTTAAGCAGGTTAAGTTAGGTTAAGTTAGGTATGATAGGTAAGGTAAGTTATGTTAGGATAGGTAAAGTTAGGTAAGATAGGGAAGGTAAGGTAAGTTTGTTAGGATAGGTAAAGTTAGGTTATGAAGGTTAAGTTAGGTAAGATAGGTAAAGTTAGGTAAGATAGGTTAAGCAGGTTAAGTTAGGTAAGGTAGGTAAGGTAAGGTAACATAGGTAAAGTTAGGTTAGGTTAGGTAAGATAGGTAAGGTAAGGTAACATAGGTAAAGTTAGGTTATGCAGGTTAAGTTAGGTAAGATAGGTAAAGTTAGGTAAGATAGGTAAGGTAAGGTAAGTTATGTTAGGATAGGTAAAGTTAGGTTTAGGAACGTTACGTTAACTAAGTAACATTGGGTGGAGAGGATAGGTTACGTAGGTTTGAACAGTGTAGTTCAGAGAACAGTTTTAGGGTAAAGCAACTAAGAAAATATGTTTTAACAGAAATGCAGGTTTGGTATGAAAAGCTGAACTAGTTACATTTTGGAGAGAAATTTTATGACTGAAGATGTCTTAAAGAATAACATGATGGAAGAAGGAGAGTTTCTTTGATGAACGAAGGTGTCTTAGAGAACAACTTTGGGAGAACGAAGGTGAATTAGAGATCACTTTGATGACTCTGAGAATAACTTTATGTCTTAGAGAACAACTTTGATGAGCAAGATTAACTTTAGATGTCTCTGAGAATAACTTTTATATCATAGAAATTAACTTTAGATGTCTCTGAAAATATCTTTGATGACTTCGAGAATAACATTTGATGACTCTGAGAACAAGTTTGATGAACGAAGATATCTTACAGAGCAAATTTTATGTTTCGAAGAATAACTTTTTGATGACTCTGGGAATGACTTTGTTGTCTTAGAGAATAACTTTGAGGGCTTAGAGAATGTCTTTGAGAACATGAGTAGTATTTTGTTAGCTCAGAGAATAACTTTTTGATGACATAGAGAATAACTTTATGTCTTAGAGAAGAACATTGATGGCTTAGAGAGAATATCTTTGATGAAAGATGATGTCTTGGATTAACTTTGACGTCTCTTGGAATAACTTTGATGACTGAGAATAACTTTTGATAGCTCTTAGAGAATAACTTTTATGAACGGAGATGTTTGAGATTAACTTTGATAGCTCAGAATAACTTTTGTGGACATGAGAATATCTTTGGATAACTCTGAGATTACCTTTGTTAACTCTGAGATCAACTTTGATGTACGAGAGTGAGTTAGAGATTAACTTTGATGAACGAGAAAATACTTTTTGATGACATCGAGAATAATTTTGATAGCTCTGAGAATGACTTTTATGCCTCTGAGAATAACTTTGAGGGCTTAGAGAATGTCTTTGATGAATGGAAGAGTCCCATTGAAGTCTTAAAGGATGTCTTTGATGTCTCAAAGGATGTCTTTGAGTGCAACTTTGATGTCTTTGAGTAAGTCCTTGATGTCTCGATGAGTGTCTTTGATTTCTCGAAGAGTAACTTTGGTGTTACGGAGAGCACCTTTGACTATTTTTCTTACTTAACGACATAAAATTTTAGTTACGAAAGTGTTGAAAAAGTTACATTTTACTATTTTTCTTACTTAGCGACATATAATTTTAGTTACGAAAGTGTTGAAAAAGTTACATTTGACTATTTTTAGTGCTCCACAAAGTATAAATGTCAGTTAAGAACGACGATGATAGATATCTTTGACTATATTTTCTTACTTGACGATGGATAAAGTTAGTTATGAACAGTGCTGAAAAGATTCCTTTGACAATTTTTAGCTAAGCGAAAGGCTGTTTTAGTTAAAACGGTGTTGAATGAGGTTAATCCTGACTATTTTCAGATGAGAGAAGTGATATTTCAGTTAAGAAATGACAAGGAAACATGATGAAGTAACTATTTTTAGTTGACCGATGAATACTTTTAGTTGAGCAAAAGCCAAAACATGATGAACATGACTTTTTCTGATGATTGGCGGATAATTTTAGATAAGAAATGACAATGAAACATGAAGAACACGGTTATTTTCTGATGACTGGGGAATAAGTTTAGTTAAGAAATGATGAAAGTTATTATTTTAGTTGATTGACGATGGATAAAAGCTAGTTATGAACAGTTTTGGAAAGTTTCCTTTGACAATTTTTTCTTGATGAAACATAGTGCCTGTTAAGAAAGTGCTGAAAAAAGTTTCCTTTGACAATTTTTAGCTAAGAGAAAGGTTGTTTTAGTTAAGAACAGTGTTGAACGAGGCTATTTCTGACTATTTTTAGTTGACTGGATAATAAGTTTAGTTATGAACAGTGTTGGAAAGATTCCTTTGACAATTTTTGGTTGATTGGATAATAAGTTAGTTGAGAAATGAGGAAAGTGACTATGTTTCAGTTGATTGGCGAAAGATTTTTAATTAAGAAGTTACAAGAAAGGTTTGTCTTTGTAAATTTGGAACTGAATAAAGTGTAGATTTGTTTAAGAACATGGCTGGTAGAACTATTAAGTTGACTACGAGAATTACTTTGACATAGTTTTTGCAAATAAAAACTTGGTGACTAAAATTGTTGAGGAAACTGTATTGCTGATGCTAATATTTGACAAAGAACTAGTTAGTGAATGGAAGAAACAAAGAACATAAAAAAATTGAGGTTAAGTAAGGGAATGAACACAGTGAACATACGGTGAACACAGAAAACACGTAAGAAAAAGTTGATGAATAGAGTGAACATGAAAACATGATAAGGAGAATAGGGAATACAAAGAATGAACAATGGACTTGTGAAGAACATGGAGAATATGACAAAGAATGTAGAAAACATGTAAGTGAAGGTGAAAAAACGAAGTGATCTTGTGAGGAACATGAACTTGTAGAGGAATATGAATATTACAAAGAACACAAAATATGGAAGTTAGCATGAATATTGAGTATAAAAGTTGTAAAGAGAACATGTGATGAACATGAAAACATAGAAAATATGACTAGAATTTGTAGAGAAAGTAATGAGACTAAGAGAAAGATTACAGAAAAAATGGAGATACTTGTGAAAATATGAACTGAATGGGACTGTGAACATTTGAAGAACATGGAGTGAACACGGATGAGAATACGAAGAACACAGTGAATATAGAGAAAATATGCAAATGCAGTATGATTATTGAAGGTTTTGATACGTTGGGGATGAGAAGGTAAGGGAGGGAAAGGGTAAGAGTTAAGCTGGAGACGGACTTGATCGAAAATATTTATGTCTGATGATCTAAGGCTGAGGGAATGGAACTTGGTTAATGCCCTGATTAATTTTACTACGTTAGAAAATAAGGTGATCTTAAATCTTAGGATGATTTAGTTGGAAATAAAGAACTTGTACAAAATGAACTAAGCTGGGGCACAAGAGTTGAAACTTGATAACTGAACTGGTTTTTATTTACTATGTCTGAAAATGTAGTTGGGTGTTTAAATCTCAGGGGGATTTGGACTGAGAGTAATGAATTTACAGGAGTGAACTTGGACAGAGGACAAGAGCTAGAGTTTTATAATTGTTTACTTCATATTTACTATGTCTGAAATACAGAGGGTAAAAATTTCAGGGAAATTGATGGGTTAAAGACTTGAGGGTGGAAGAGGGTGGGGGGGACGAGAGCTGGAGCTCAGTAACTGACTTGATTTTATTTACTAACTTTGAAGTATGTCTGCTTTTAATTTTCGGGAAATTGATGGGTTATTTACAAAGATACGAAGGAGAATTAAGGCGGGGACGAGAGCTGGAGCTCGATAACTGACTTGAGTTTATTTACGGTGTCTGAAATACAGAGGGTAAAAATTTCAGGGAAATTGGACTGTTACTAACGATCTTGTATAAAACGAACTAAGGTGGGGGACAAGCGCTGGAGCTCGATAACTGTTTTGATCTTATTTACGGAGCCTGAAATACAGAGGGTAAAAATTTCAGGGAAATTGGACTGATACTAACGAAGATACGAGAGAGAGCTAAGGCGGAGGACAAGCGCTGGAGCTTGGTAACTGTTTTGATCTTATTTATGGTGCCTGAAATACAGAGGGTGAAAATTTCAGGGAAATTGGACTGATACTAACGAAGATACGAGAGAGAGCTAAGGCGGAGGACAAGCGCTGGAGCTTGGTAACTAAATTACTGTATTGAACTACATTTGAAATATGATTATTTTTAAATTTTAGAGGGATTGGAATGATAGTATTCATTATACGACAGGGGACTAAGGTGGGGGAACGTGAGCTAGAACATGCTTACTAACATGATTTATTTGTGTAAAAATGACTTGCTTAATGAAAAGGAGCAAACATACGATGTTGGAAAATAGTTGAACTGAATGAAACGAGAGAGAGAGAGAGAGGAGGGGCGGTTGAGATATTATTATGGAGAAGATAAGATAAGAGGTCTGGCTGGCCGGGCGTAAGGTAAATAAAGGTGACGCGAGAGATTGCGAGGTAAGGGGGGAGGGAGGGGGGTGTGATGTACGAAACCCTGAAAACCATGACTTACACAGGTGATTTTCTAAATTTATATGAATAACTAAGGCTTACATAGACGATTTTGTAAGTTGAAAACATGTAAAATATGTCCGTAGAGTTCTCCTGGAAGCCCTAAAGAGCTACATACGTTACTTGAATTTGTCCCATAAGGCCTTAACAAACTTCTATGTCTCGGAAATTATTTTCTCATAAGAATTCCATACTTCTAAAATCTGTGACACAAAATTTACCTGAAAACCCTGGCTCACACAGACGATATTGGAACCTCAAAACCCTGGCTCACACAGACGATATTGGAACCTGAAAACCATGGCTCACACAGACGATATTCTAAATTTACCTGAAAACCCTGGCTCACACAGACGATATTCTAAATTTACCTGAAAACCCTGGCTCCCACACACGATATTGGACCTCAAAACCTTGACACGCCACAAGTAATTTTTTTCCAATCTGTGACTCCCCAAATTCACCTGAAAACCTTGACACGCCACAGAACATTTTTTTCCAATCTGTGACTCCCCAAATTCACCTGAAAACCTTGACACGCCACAGAACATTTTTTTCCCCCAGAAAAAAAAATGTTCTGTGGCGTGTCAACCCTACTACTGCCATGTTGGCGCTACCATGTTGACGCTACCATGTTGACGCCGCCATGTTGACGCCTCACGTGTTGACGCCGCCATGTTGACGCCGTCATGTTGACGACACCATGTTGACGCCGCTATGTTGACGCCGCCATGTTGAAGGCGCTATGTTGACGCCGCCATGTTGACGCCGCCATGTTGACGCTACCATGTTGACGTCACCATGTTGACGCCGCCATGTTGACGCCTCACGTGTTGACGCTGCCATGTTGACGCCGCCATGTTGACGACACCATGTTGACGCCGCCATGTTGACGCCGCCATGTTGACGCCACCATGTTGACACCAACATGTTGACGCCGCCATGTTGACGTCTTACGTACGTGTTGACGCCACCATGTTGACGCCGCCATGTTGACGCCGCTATGTTGACGCCGCTAAGTTGACGCCGCTATGTTGACGCTGCTAAGTTGACGCCGCCATCTTGACGCCGCTAAGTTGTCGCCGCTATGTTGACGCCGCTAAGTTGCCGCCGCTATGTTGACGCCGCCGTATCGACCCCGCAGTGTTGACGCCGCCATGTTAACGCCGCAGTGTTGACGCCACCATGTTAACGCCGCAGTGTTGACGCCACCATGTTGACACCAACATGTTGACGCCGCCATGTTGACGTCTTACGTGTTGACGCCACCATGTTAACGCCGCAGTGTTGACGCCGCCATGTTAACGCCGCAGTGTTGACGCCACCATGTTGACACCAACATGTTGACGCCGCCATGTTGACGTCTTACGTGTTGACGCCACCATGTTGACACCAACATGTTGACGCCGCCATGTTGACGCCTTACGTGTTGACGCCACCATGTTGACACCAACATGTTGACGCCGCCATGTTGACGCCGCCATGTTGACGCCGCTAAGTTGACGCCGCTATGTTGACGCCGCCGTATCGACCCCGCAGTGTTGACGCCGCCATGTTAACGCCGCAGTGTTGACGCCACCATGTTAACGCCGCAGTGTTGACGCCACCATGTTGACACCAACATGTTGACGCCGCCATGTTGACGTCTTACGTGTTGACGCCACCATGTTAACGCCGCAGTGTTGACGCCGCCATGTTAACGCCGCAGTGTTGACGCCACCATGTTGACACCAACATGTTGACGCCGCCATGTTGACGTCTTACGTGTTGACGCCACCATGTTGACACCAACATGTTGACGCCGCCATGTTGACGTCTTACGTGTTGACGCCACCATGTTGACACCAACATGTTGACGCCGCCATGTTGACGTCTTACGTGTTGACGCCACCATGTTGACACCAACATGTTGACGCCGCCATGTTGACGCCGCCATGTTGACGCCGCTAAGTTGACGCCGCTATGTTGACGCCGCAGTGTTGATGCCGCTATGTTGACGCCGCTATGTTGACGCCGCAGTGTTGATGCCGCCGTTATGACTGCAAGTTTCATAACAGTTGTCTTCAAGTATCTCTTTTGTCGAGAAACCTGAGTATAATGAGATGTGCAGCTGCAGCTCGTGGTCTTACAGGCTGTGAATCAAGCAGGTCTGGCGTGCAGCTGCAGCTCACGGTCTTACAGGCTGTGAATCAAGCAGGTCTGGCGTGCAGCTGCAGCTCACGGTCTTACAGGCTGTGAATCAAGCAGGTCTGGTATGCAGCTGCAGCTCGCGGTCTTACAGGCTATGAATCAAGCAGGTCTGGTGTTCAGCTGCAGCTCGCGGTCTTACAGGCTGTGAATCAAGCAGGCCTGGCGTGCAGCTGCAGCTCACGGTCTTACAGGCTATGAATCAAGCAGGTCTGGTGTGCAGCTGCAGCTCGTGGTCTTACAGGCTGTGAATCAAGCAGGTCTGGCGTGCAGCTGCAGCTCGTGGTCTTACAGGCTATGAATCAAGCAGGTCTTGCGTGCAGCTGCAGCTCGTGGTCTTACAGGCTGTGAATCAAGCAGGTCTGGCGTGCAGCTGCAGCTCGTCGTCTTACAGGCTGTGAATCAAGCAGGTCTGGCGTGCAGCTGCAGCTCACGGTCTTACAGGCTGTGAATCAAGCAGGTCTGGCGTGCAGCTGCAGCTCACGGTCTTACAGGCTGTGAATCAAGCAGGTCTGGTGTGCAGCTGCAGCTCGCGGTCTTACAGGCTATGAATCAAGCAGGTCTGGTGTGCAGCTGCAGCTCGCGGTCTTACAGGCTGTGAATCAAGCAGGCCTGGCGTGCAGCTGCAGCTCACGGTCTTACAGGCTATGAATCAAGCAGGTCTGGTGTGCAGCTGCAGCTCGTGGTCTTACAGGCTGTGAATCAAGCAGGTCTGGCGTGCAGCTGCAGCTCGTGGTCTTACAGGCTATGAATCAAGCAGGTCTTGCGTGCAGCTGCAGCTCGTGGTCTTACAGGCTGTGAATCAAGCAGGTCTGGCGTGCAGCTGCAGCTCGTCGTCTTACAGGCTGTGAATCAAGCAGGTCTGGCGTGCAGCTGCAGCTCACGGTCTTACAGGCTGTGAATCAAGCAGGTCTGGCGTGCAGCTGCAGCTCACGGTCTTACAGGCTGTGAATCAAGCAGGTCTGGTGTGCAGCTGCAGCTCGCGGTCATACAGGCTATGAATCAAGCAGGTCTGGTGTGCAGCTTCAGCTCGCGGTCATACAGGCTATGAATCAAGCAGGTCTGGCGTGCAGCTGCAGCTCACGGTCTTACAGGCTATGAATCAAGCAGGTCTGGTGTGCAGCTGCAGCTCGTGGTCTTACAGGCTGTGAATCAAGCAGGTCTGGCGTGCAGCTGCAGCTCGTGGTCTTACAGGCTATGAATCAAGCAGGTCTTGCGTGCAGCTGCAGCTCGTCTTCTTACAGGCTGTGAATCAAGCAGGTCTGGCGTGCAGCTGCAGCTCGTCGTCTTACAGGCTGTGAATCAAGCAGGTCTGGCGTGCAGCTGCAGCTCACGGTCTTACAGGCTGTGAATCAAGCAGGTCTGGCGTGCAGCTGCAGCTCGCGGTCTTACAGGCTGTGAATCAAGCAGGCCTGGCGTGCAGCTGCAGCTCACGGTCTTACAGGCTATGAATCAAGCAGGTCTGGCGTGCAGCTGTAGCTCGTGGTCTTACAGGCTGTGAATCAAGCAGGTCTGGCGTGCAGCTGCAGCTCGCGGTCTTACAGGCTATGAATCAAGCAGGTCTTGCGTGCAGCTGCAGCTCGTGGTCTTACAGGCTGTGAATCAAGCAGGTCTGGCGTGCAGCTGCAGCTCACGGTCTTACAGGCTATGAATCAAGCAGGTCTGGCGTGCTGCTGCAGCTCGTGGTCTTACAGGCTGTGAATCAAGCAGGTCTGGCGTGCAGCTGCAGCTCGTGGTCTTACAGGCTATGAATCAAGCAGGTCTGGCGTGCAGCTGCAGCTCGAGGTCTTACAGGCTGTAAATCAAGCAGGTCTGGCGTGCAGCTGCAGCTCGAGGTCTTACAGGCTGTGAATCAAGCAGGTCTGGCGTGCAGCTGCAGCTCGAGGTCTTACAGGCTGTGAATCAAGCAGGTCTGGCGTGCAGCTGCAACTCGCGGTCTTACAGGCTATGAATCAAGCAGGTCTGGCGTGCAGCTGCAACTCGCGGTCTTACAGGCTGTGAATCAAGCAGGACTGTAAGAACACGCGTGAGACCCTTCCTGGCCTTCTCTTTCCCGGAATAAGTAAGACATTACCACAAGAAAGAAGAGCCAACCCCCGCAAGACTGTGTTGCACAGTCACCGAATATTAAAGAGCGCTCCGATATCTTTCAGAATGTTAATATGAGAGCTGAAGACGTAAAACTTATGTCAAAGGAATCCGAGCCTCCGATGCTGGATAAGATTTACGCTTGGAGCAATCTGCAGCCTTGATCCCTTATATATCCTGCGGTATTGTATGTGGTATATCCGGATGGCAACCAGACCTGGATTGTGGTAATATAATCATCATTTTCGATTGCAATCAGAATAAAGGGAGAGTAACGGCCTCACGCTTGAATTAGTTATGATCATTGACGCCCATTGTGGTTAAACGTTCAGATTTGGAGACAAGTTTTAATTAAACGCGTCTAGAGGTCAATGATGCTCAGTTCCATTCCATATGTAACCAAGTGAGTGTTAGTTTTTAATTTGGCTACATCATGTCACTGGGGCATAACCCTGACAACCTCGTCGAGAAATGAATCCCCTTAAGCATTACCGATATCCCCTCCTTCTCTTAGCTAGGTATAACACCCCTGATTGGTTCTTAGATGGTTGAAAATCCATAACTGCTTCACAAATTCCCTCCTCCCCTTCTCCCCCTGTCTCCCCCTTATATAGTCGTAAAAACCTGAATTGGTTCATAAAAATTCCGTTGGCTGGTTGTAACACCATAAACCGGTTCACAGATGTGTGGATATCTTGACACTGAGAAATGGTCAGCGGTGGTGAACCGTGAAGCGATAACTGGAATTCCGGTAAAAAAAAAAGGGTCCCGGTAGTGTAATTGAGTTCGGTCTTGACGCACAATCGATATCCCGGGTGAAATAGAAAGGGTTGGGCACATTTCATCTCACCTAATGCATCTGTTCACCTAGCCGTAAGTATTGGTACTCAGGAGTTAGTCAACTAGTTGTGGGGTTGCAGGCTTGGACGGGGTCAGTAATTCGACCTTTTGGGACGGGGACTTAGATATAAGCCTAACATATATGAATAGACTCTGGCTTCCTGTCCCCTGACACAATGCATTATTAGTATTATAAATACCGTAACAACCACTATACCATCATAGGACAACAACGTCCCTAACTTTGGCCCGTTTTGAAATGTTTCAATATTAATAGTTTTTCATTCAGTCTACTGGTATTTTTCCCCACAAATTTATATTATTAATTTAAAATATATAGGTAAACCTCAATTTATAATACTTTTTTAGGAATGAATTGTGTGTATTAGTTTTTTCCTAAAGGCTTTCCGAGACCACAGGATCACGCGTCGAGCATGCTGTCCAGTCAGCCACCGGTCCCCCTGTGTGTACTCACCTAGTTGTATTTGCGGGGGTTGAGCTTTGCTCTTTCAGCCCGCCTCTCAACTGTCAATCCACTGTTTACTAACTACTTTTTTTCCACACACACACACACACACACACACACACACACACACACACACACACACACACACACACACACACACACACACACACACACACACACACACACACACACACACACACACACACACACCAGGAAGCAGCCCGTGACAGCTGACTAACTCCCAGGTACCAAATTATTGCTAGGTAACAGGGGCATTCAGGATAGAAAAAACTTTGCACATTTGTTTCTGCCTCGTGCGGGAATCGAACCCGCACCACAGAATTACGAGTCCTGCGCTATCCACCAGGCTACGAGGTACCTGTGTGTACTTACCTATTTGAGCTTGCAGGATCGAGCATTGTCTCTTGGATATGTGTGTGTGTGTGTGTGTGTGTGTGTGTGTGTGTGTGTGTGTGTGTGTGTGTGTGTGTGTGTGTGTGTGTGTGTGTGTGTGTGTGTGTGTGTGCACTCATCTAGTTGTACTCACCTAGTTGTGCTTACGGGGGTTGAGCTCTGGCTCTTTGGTCCCGCCTCTCAACCGTCAATCAACAGGTAGAATCATAGTGTGTGTGTTTGTGTGCGTTCGCGCGCTCGTGTGCGCGCGCAAAAAAAAGCACGCAGATAACATCGATGTTTAAAGTTGGATGATGTTAATATAATTATCGAATTGTTAAAACGAGAATAAAGAGAAAAAACTAATAACTTACAACACTTTTATTACTTTAACAAGTACAGAATGGAGATTTGCAAAGGTTTGATAAATGTTTAAATTATTCATACGCACCACCAGCCTTTAATGCACAAGTCAAAAGTACATTTGTTATGTACTTTATACCCATCCTGTGGTCAGTCGTGGACCCAATACCCATCCTGAGGTCAGTCGCGGACCCCATACCTATCCTGTGGTCAGTCGTGGACCCCATTCCATTCTTAAGGTAAGTCGTGGACCCCATACCCATCCTGTGGTCAGTCGTGGACCCCATACCCATCCTGTGGTCAGTCGTCGACCCCAAACCCATCCTGAGGTCAGTCGTGGACCCAATACCCATCTTGTGGTCAGTCGTGGACCCCATACCCATCCTATGGTCAGTCGTGGACCCCATACCCATCCTGAGGTCAGTCGTGGACCCCATACCCATCCTGTGGACAGTCGTGGACCCCATACCCATCCTGTAGTCAGTCGTGGACTCCATACCCATCCTGATATCAGTCGTGGACCCCATACCTATCCTGTGGTAAGTCGAGGACCCCATACCCATCATGAGATCAGTCGTGGAACCCATACCCATCCTGAGGTCAGTCATGGACTTCATACCCATCCTGTGGTCAGTCGTGGAACAAAAACCAATCCTGTGGTCGGTAGTGGACCCCATACCCATCTTGAGGTCAGTCGTGGAGCCCATACCCATCCTGTGGTCAGTCGTGGAACCCATACCCATCCTGTGGTCAGACGTGGATCCCATACCCATCCTGTGGTCGGTAGTGGACCCCATACCCATCCTATGGTCAGTCGTGGAACCCATACCCATCCTGAGGTCAGTCATGGACCCCATACCCATCCTGTGGTCAGTCGTGGAACCCATACCAATCCTGTGGTCGGTAGTGGACCCCATACCCATCCTGAGGTCAGTCGTGGAACCCATACCCATCCTGAGGTCAGTCGTGGAGCCCATACCCATCCTGTGGTCAGTCGTGGAACCCATACCCATCCTGTGGTCGGTCGTGGATCCCATACCCATCTTATGGTCAGTCGTGGAACCCATACCCAACCTATGGTAGGTAGTGGACCCATACCCATCCTGTGGTCAGTAATGGAACCCATACCCATCCTGTGGTCGGTAGTGGCCTCATACCCATCCTATGGTCAGTCGTGGAACCCATACCCATCCAATGGTCAGTCGTGGAACCCATACCCATCCTGTGGTCAGTCGTGGAACCCATAGTTATCCTGTTCGTGGAACCCATACTCATCCTGTGGTCAGTCGTGGATCCCATACCCATCCTGTGGTCGGTCGTGGTTCCCATATCCATCCTGTGGTCAGTCGTGGAACCCATACCCATCCTGTGGTCGGTAGTGCTTCCCATACCCATCCTGTGGTCAATCGTGGAACCCATAGCCATCCTGTGGTCGGTCGTGGAACCCATACCCATCCTGAGGTCAGTCGTGTACCCCATACGCATCCTGTGGTCGGTCATGGATTCCATACCCATCCTGTGGTCAGTCGTGGAACCCATACCCATCCTGTGGTCTGTCGTGGAATCCATACTCATCCTGAGGTAAGTCGTTGATCCCATACCCATCCTGTGGTCGGTCGTGGATTCCAAACCCATTCTGTGGTCAGTCGTGGATCCCATACCCATCCTGTGGTCGGTAGTGCACCCCATACCCATCCTGTGGTCAGTCGTGGAACCCATACCCATCCTGTGGTCGGTAGTGGACCCATACCCATCCTATGGTCAGTCGTGGAACCCATACGCATCCTGTGGTCAGTCGGTGATCCCATACCCATCCTATGGTCAGTCGTGGAACCCATACCCATCCTGTGGTCGGTAGTGGACCTCATATCCATTCTGTGGTCAGTCGTGGAACCTATACCTATCCTGTGGTCTGTCGTGGAACCCATACCTATCCTGTGGTCCGTAGTGGACCCCCATATACCCATCCTGTGGTCAGTTGTGAACCCTATACTCATCCTGTAGTCAACCGTAGACCTCATACCCATCCTAAGGTTAGTCGTGGACCCTATACCCATCTTGTGGTCGGTCATGGATCCCATACTCATCCTATGGTCGGTCATGGACCCCATACTCATCCTGTGGTCGGTAGTGGACCCCATACCAATCCTGAGGTCAGTCGTGGAACTCATCCCCATCCTGTGGTCAGTAGTGAACCCCATACCCATCCTGTGATCAGTCGTAGACCCCATACCCATCCTGTGGTTAGTCGTGGACCCCATACCCATCCTGTGGTTAGTCGTGGACCCCATACCCATCCTGTGGTCGGTCATGAACCCCATAATTATCCTATGGTCGGTCATGGACCCCATATCCATCCTGTGGACGGTAGTGGACTCCACACTAATACTGTGGTCGGCCATGAATCTCATACACATCCTGTGGTCGGTCGTGGACCTAATGCCCATACTGTGGTCGATCGTGTACCCCATAGCCATCCTGTGGTCGGTCGTGGACCCCATACCGATCCTGTGGTCGGTCGTGGACTCCCTGCCCATCCTGTGATCGGTCGCGGACCCCATACCCAATCTGTGGGCGGTCGTGGACCCTGTACCCATCCTGTGGTCGGTCGTGGTACCCAAACCTTTCCTGTGGTCAGTCGTGGAACCCATACCCATCCTGTGGTCGGTAGTGGACCCCATATTCATCTTGAAGTCAGTCGTGGAACCCATACCCATCCTGTGGTCAGTCGTGGAACCCATACCTATCCTGTGGTCGGTTCTGGACCCCATGCCTATCCTGTGTTCGGTCTTGGACCCCATACACATCCTGTGGTCGTTCATGGACCCCATACCCATCATGTGGTCGGTCGTAAACCCCATACCCATCCTGTTGTCGGTCGTGGACCCCATACCCATCATGCGGTCGGTCGTAAACTCCATACCCATCCTGTTGTCGGTGGTGGACGCCATACCCATCCTGAGGTCAGTCGCGGAACCCATACCCATCGTGAGGTCAGTTGTGGAGTCCATACCCATCCTGTGGTCAGTCGTGGAACCCATACCCATCCTGAGGTCAGTCGTTGATCCCATACCTCTCCTGTGGTCGGTCATGGATTCCATACCCATCCTGTGGTCAGTCGTGGAACCCATACCCATCCTGAGGTCAGTCGTTGATCCCATACCCATCCTGCGGTCGGTCGTGGATTCCATAACCATTTTGTGGTAAGACGTGGAACCCATACCCATCCTGTGGTCGGTAGTGAACCCCATACCCATCCTGTGGTCAGTCGTGGAACCCATACCCATCCTGTGGTCGGTAGTGGACCCCATACCCATCCTGTGGTCAGTCGTAGACCCCATACTCATCCTGTGGTTAGTCGTGGACCCCATACCCATCCTGGGGTCGGTCGTGGACACCATGCCTAACCTGTGATCAGTCGTGGACCCCATACCCAATCTGTGGGCGGTCGTGGACCCTATACCCATCCTGTGGTCGGTAGTGGACCCCATACCCGTCCTGAGGTCAGTCGTGGAACCCATACCCATCCTGTGGTCAGTCGTGGAACCCATACCTATCCTGTGGTCAGTCATGAACCCCATACCCATCTTGTGGTTAGGCGTAGACCCCATACTCATCCAATGCTTAGTCGTGGACCCCATACCCATCCTGTTGTCGATCGTGGACCCCATACTCATCCTATGGTTGGTCATGAACCCCATACACATCATGTGGTCGGTCGGGGACCCCATGCCCCTTACTGTGGTCGGTCGTGGAACCCATACCCTTCCTGGGGTCGGTCGTGGACCCCATACCTATCCTGTTGTCGGTCGTGGACACCATGCCCATACTGTGGTCGGTCGTGTACCCCATACCCATCCTGTGGCCGGTCGCGGACCCCATACCGAGCCTGTGGTCGGTCGTGGACTCCCTGCCCATCCTGTGATCGGTCGCGGACCGCATACCCAATCTGTGGGCGGTCGTGGACCCTATACCCATCCTGTAGTCGGTCGTGGAACCCATACCTTTCCTGTGGTCAGTCGTGGAACCCATACCCATCCTGTGGTCGGTATAGTGGACCCCATACCTACCCTGAGGTCAGTCGTGGAACCCATATCCATCCTGTGGTCAGTCGTGGAACCCATACCTATCCTGTGGTTGGATCTGGACCCCATGCCTATTATGTGGTCGGTCGTGGACCCCATACACATCCTGTGGTCGGTCATGGACCCCATACCCATCATGCGGTCGGTCGTAAACCCCATACCCATCCTGTTGTCGGTAGTAGACGTCATACCCATCCTGAGGTCAGTCGCGGAAACCATACCCATCGTGAGGTCAGTTGTGGAGTCCATACCCATCCTGTGGTCAGTCGTGGAACCCATACTCATCCTGAGGTCAGTCGTTGATCCCATACCCATCCTGTGGTCGGTCATGGATTCTATACCCATCCTGTGGTCAGTCGTGGAACCCATACCCATCCTGTGGTCAGTCGTGGAATCCATACCCATCCTGAGGTCAATCGTTAGTCCCAAACCCATCCTGTGGTCGGTCGTGGATTCCATACCCATTCTGTGGTCAGTCGTGGAACCCATACCCATCCTGTGGTCGGTAGTTGACCCCATACCCATCCTGAGGTCAGTCGTGTAAACCAATATTATCCTGTGGTCAGTCCTGGAACCCATACCTATCCTGTGGTCAGTCGTGAAACCCATACCTATACTATGGTCGGTAGTGGACCCAACACCGATCCTGTGGTCGGTCGTGGACTCCCTGCCCATCCTGTGATCGGTCGCGGACCCCATATCCAATCTGTGGGCGGTCGTGGACCCTATACCCATCCTGTGGTCGGTCGTGGAACCCATACCTTTCCTGTGGTCAGACGTGAAACCCATACCCATCCTGTGGTCGGTACTGGATCCCATACCCATCCTGAGGTCAGTCGTGGAACCCATACCCATCCTGTGGTCAGTCGTGGAACCCACACCTATCCTGTGGTCGGTTCTGGACCCCATGCCTATCCTGTGGTCGGTCGTGGACCCCATACCCATCATGCGGTCGGTCGTAAACCCCATACCCATCCTGTTGTCGGTGGTGGACGACATACCCATCCTGAGGTCAGTCGCATAACCCATACCCATCGTGAGGTCAGTTGTGGAGTCCATTCCCATCCTGTGGTTAGTCGTGGAACCCATACCCATCCTGAGGTCAGTCGTTGATACCATACCCATCCTGTGGTCGGTCATGGATTCCAAAACCATCCTGTGGTCAGTCGTGAACCCTATACCCATCTTGTGGTTAGTCGTAGACCCCATACCCATCCTGTGGTTAGTCGTGGACCCCATACCCATCCTGTTGTCGATCGTGGACCCCATACTCATCCTATGGTTGGTCATGAACCCCATACCCATCATGTGGTCAGTCGTGAACTCCATACCCATCATGTGGTCAGTCGTAGACCCCATACTCATCCTGTGGATAGTCGTGGACCCCATACCCATCCTGTGGTTGGTCGTGGACACCATGCCCAACCTGTGATCGGTCGTGAACCCTATACCCAATCTGTGGGCGGTCGTGGACCCTATACCCATCCTGTGGTCGGTAGTGGACCCCATACCCTTCCTGAGGTCAGTCGTGGAACCCATACCCATCCTGTGGTCAGTCGTGGACCCCATACCCATCCTGTTGTTGATCGTGGACCCCATACTCATCCTATGGTTGGTCATGAACCCCATACCCATCATGTAGTCGGTCGTGGACCCCATCCCCATACTGTGGTCGGTCGTGGACCCCATACCCTTCCTGTGGTCGGTCGTGGACCCCATACCCATCCTGTGGTCGGTCGTGGACACCATGCCCATACTGTGGTCGGTCGTGTACCCCATACTTTTCCTGTGGTCGGTCGTGGACCCTATACCCATCCTGTGGTCGGTCGTGGACCCCATACCGATCCTGTGGTCGGTCGTGGACTCCCTGCCCATCCTGTGATCGGTCGCGGACCCCATACCCAATCTGTGGGCGGTCGTGGACCCTATACCCATCCTGTGGTCGGTAGTGGACCCCATACCCTTCCTGAGGTCAGTCGTGGAACCCATACCCATCCTGTGGTCAGTCGTGGACCCCATACCCATCCTGTTGTTGATCGTGGACCCCATACTCATCCTATGGTTGGTCATGAACCCCATACCCATCATGTAGTCGGTCGTGGACCCCATCCCCATACTGTGGTCGGTCGTGGACCCCATACCCTTCCTGTGGTCGGTCGTGGACCCCATACCCATCCTGTGGTCGGTCGTGGACACCATGCCCATACTGTGGTCGGTCGTGTACCCCATACTTTTCCTGTGGTCGGTCGTGGACCCTATACCCATCCTGTGGTCGGTCGTGGACCCCATACCGATCCTGTGGTCGGTCGTGGACTCCCTGCCCATCCTGTGATCGGTCGCGGACCCCATACCCAATCTGTGGGCGGTCGTAAACCCCATACCCATCCTGTGGTCAGTCGTGGACCCCATACACATCCTGTGGTCGGTCGTGGACCCCATACCCATCATGCGGTCGGTCGTAAACCCCATACCCATCCTGTTGTCGGTGGTGGACGCCATACCCATCCTGAGGTCAGTCGCGGAACCCATACCCATCGTGAGGTCAATTGTAGAGTCCATACCCATCCTGTGGTTAGTCGTGGAACCCATACCCATCCTGAGGTCAGTCGTTGATCCCATACCCATCCTGTGGTCGGTCATGGATTCCAAAACCATCCTGTGGTTAGACGTAGAACCCATACCCATCCTGTGGTCGGTAGTGAACCCCATACTCATCCTGTGGTCAGTTGTGGAACCCATACCCATCCTGTGGTCGGTAGTGGACCCCATACCCATCCTGAGGTCAGTCGTGGAAAAAATACCCATCCTGTGGTCAGTCCTGGAACCCATACCTATCCTGTGGTCATTAGTGGACCCCATACCCATCCTGTGGTCAGTCGTGGAACCCATACCCATCCTGAGGTCAGTCGTTGATCCCATACCCATCCTGTGGTCGGTCATGGATTCCAAAACCATCCTGTGGTCAGTCGTGAACCCCATACCCATCTTGTGGTTAGTTGTAGACCCCATACCCATCCTGTGGTTAGTCGTGGACCCCATACCCATCCTGTTGTCGATCGTGGACCCCATACTCATCCTATGGTTGGTCATGAACCCCATACCCATCATGTGGTCGGTCGTGGACCCCATGCCCATACTGTGGTCAGTCGTGAACCCCATACCCATCATGTGGTCAGTCGTAGACCCCATACTCATCCTGTGGTTAGTCGTGGACCCCATACCCATCATGTGGTCAGTCGTAGACCCCATACTTATCCTGTGGTTAGTCGTGGACCCCATACCCATCCTGTGGTCGGTCGTGGACACCATGCCCAACCTGTGATCGGTCGTGGACCCCATACCCAATCTGTGGGCGGTCGTGGACCCTATACCCATCCTGTGGTCGGTAGTGGACCCCATACCCTTCCTGAGGTCAGTCGTGGAACCCATACCCATCCTGTGGTCAGTCGTGGAACCCATACCCATCCTGTGGTCAGTCGTGGACACCATGTCCATACTGTGGTCGGTCGTGTACCCCATACTTTTCCTGTGGTCGGTCGTGGACCCTATACCCATCCTGTGGTCGGTCGTGGACCCCATACCGATCCTGTGGTCGGTCGTGGACTCCCTGCCCATCCTGTGATCGATCGCGGACCCCATACCCAATCTGTGGGCGGTCGTGGACCCTATACCCATCCTGTGGTCGGTCGTGGAACCCATACCTTTCCCGTGGTCAGTCGTGGAACCCATACCCATCCTGTGGTCGGTAGTGGACCCCATACCCATCCTGAGGTCAGTCGTGGAACCCATACCCATCCTGTGGTCAGTCGTGGAACCCATACCTATCCTGTGGTCGGTTCTGGACCCCATGCCTATCCTGTGGTCGGTCGGGGACCCTATACACTTCCTGTGGTTGGTCGTGGACCCCATACCCATCATACGGTCGGTCGTAAACCCCATACCCATCCTGTTGTCGGTGGTGGACGCCATACCCATCCTGAGGTCAGTCGCGGAACCCATACCCATCGTGAGGTCAGTTGTGGAGTCCATACCCATCCTCTGGTCAGTCGTGTAACCCATACCCATCCTGAGGTCAGTCGTTGATCCCATACCCATCCTGTGGTCAGTCGTGGAACCCATTCCTATCCTGTGGTCGGTAATGGACCCCATACCCATCCTGAGGTCAGTCGTGGAAACCATACCCATCCTGTGGTCAGTCCTGGAACTCATACCTATCATGTGGTCAGTCGTGAACCCCATACCCATCTTGTGGTTAGTCGTAGACCCCATACTCATCCGGTGGTTAGTCGTGGACCCCATACACATCCTGTTGTCGACCGTGGACCCCATACTCATCCTATGGTTGGCCATGAACCCCATACCCATCATGTGGTCGGTCGTGGACCCCATACCCTTCCTGTGGTCGGTCGTAGACCCCCATACCCATCCTGTGGTCGGTCGTGGACACCATGCCCATCCTGTGATCTGTCGTGGACCCCATACCCAATCTGTGGGCGATCGTGGACCCCATACTAATCCTGTGGTCGGTCGTGGACCCCATACCTATCCTGTGGTCGACCGTGGACCCCATACCCATCATGCGGTCGGAAGTGGACCCAATACCCATCCTGTGGTCGGTAGTGGACCCCATACCCATCCTGTGGTCGATCGTGGACCCCATACACATCATGCGGTCTGTTGTGGACCCCATACCCATCCTGTGGTCGGCCGTGGACCCCATGCCCATCCTGTGGTCGGTCCTGGACCCCATACCTATCCTTTGGTCGGGCGTGAACCCCATACTCTTCTAGTGGTCGGTCGTGAACCCCATACCCATCCTGTGGTCGGTCGTTGATTCCATACCTATCATGCGGTCTCTAGTGGACCCCATACCCTGTAACGGGGGGTGGGGGAAATAGCTCTATCTTGTCCATTATTCCACCCCCCAGTTACCTAACGAGGCCGGGGGAAACAGCTCTCTCTAGTCCGTTATCCCGTCCCCAGTTAGCTAACTATTCTAGAGCACCCTCCAGAGTTCCTAAGGCAACCTCTCTCGTTCAACACCTTGTAACCTAGGTATTTGACTACCTAGGTGCTAAGACTACAAGGCGCCGTCACTTGATCAGTTACCCGAAACTCTAGAGAGAACTCTAGAATACAGAATCATTGCCACAAACGTATAAGAGAAAACGAAAGGAAAGAAATGAATAGTGAAGTAATTAGTGAGGTTTTGGGGTGAGAGGGAGAGAGGTGGGAGGGGCGAGGATGGTCATTAGTTGAAAGTGAGAGTTTAGAGAGGGGTGGAGGGAGAGGAGTAGATAGGTAGAAGGAGAAGAGTAGATAGTAGAAGTAGAAGAGTAGATAGTAGAAGACGAAATGCTGCCACCATCCATTCTAGACCATTACATACAAGACAAGGAATGGAACTTGTCTGTATCAAAATATTCTCAAAAGATGTTATTACCATGTATCAACTCCAAACATGTACTCATTAATATCATGAAACTAGTAACCACAGAGGCTTTCTCACCTCAACTCAAAGCTCTAGGGAACAAAGTTAAACACAATTTACATAATAAATTCATAATTATATTTCACATGAAGTATCATAATTTAGCAATTCAATTAAAATGTTCCAGTTTAATATGCAAAGTGAGTCATCATCCAAGAATTCGAGAACCCTACAACTTGACTGCCCCTGATCATCACACAACATATGTAAACACGACCAAGTCACCTTAATGTTCACTCACCGAGGACTGAGTCTAAGTTGAATAGAGAGGGGGGGGGGGGGGTCTGTAGTTGACAGAGACTCCCGCCCTGCCGGCCGACAGCCTCCCTGGTAGGGCTGTCTTCTCTGCTTCTGCTGACTCCCGTTCTGTCTGTTAATGCTTTTTGCTGGATAGCTCTCCGAGTTTATATTGGGGAACCTAGTAGCTAACTCCGCCCACAAGTAGATAGCCTCCGGCACTACCAAGCCACTCCTTAAACGTCGGCATGTTTGAAGGCTACCCGGCTCCAATTATACGCTTAGCGGAAGCAAGGTGAAATTATCATGATCTGACCTCAGGTCACTTGGGGTCATTAACGGTTAGAGGTGTGAGATCTCAGGCAGACAACTGGCGCCTCTCAGATCCTTGTCTGTGACTCATGTACTCTATGTATGTATTAACCTAAACCAAACACTTTTACAGTGTTACATCTCCCCTTCTCCCCGAAAATAAAGTTTTTGCAACACTGCTAAAGCAAGCTAGCTGTGTGCGACAACCGCTGCCACCATTGTAACGGGGGGTGGGGGAAATAGCTCTATCTTGTCCATTATTCCACCCCCCAGTTAACTAACGAGGCCGGGGGAAACAGCTCTCTCTAGTCCGTTATCCCGTCCCCAGTTAGCTAACTATTCTAGAGCACCCTCCAGAGTTCCTAAGGCAACCTCTCTCGTTCAACACCTTGTAACCTAGGTATTTGACTACCTAGGTGCTAAGACTACAAGGCGCCGTCACTTGATCAGTTACCCGAAACTCTAGAGAGAACTCTAGAATACAGAATCATTGCCACAAACGTATAAGAGAAAACGAAAGGAAAGAAATGAATAGTGAAGTAATTAGTGAGGGTTTGGGGTGAGAGGGAGAGAGGTGGGAGGGGCGAGGATGGTCATTAGTTGAAAGTGAGAGTTTAGAGAGGGGTGGAGGGAGAGGAGTAGATAGGTAGAAGGAGAAGAGTAGATAGTAGAAGTAGAAGAGTAGATAGTAGAAGACGAAATGCTGCCACCATCCATTCTAGACCATTACATACAAGACAAGGAATGGAACTTGTCTGTATCAAAATATTCTCAAAAGATGTTATTACCATGTATCAACTCCAAACATGTACTCATTAATATCATGAAACTAGTAACCACAGAGGCTTTCTCACCTCAACTCAAAGCTCTAGGGAACAAAGTTAAACACAATTTACATAATAAATTCATAATTATATTTCACATGAAGTATCATAATTTAGCAATTCAATTAAAATGTTCCAGTTTAATATGCAAAGTGAGTCATCATCCAAGAATTCGAGAACCCTACAACTTGACTGCCCCTGATCATCACACAACATATGTAAACACGACCAAGTCACCTTAATGTTCACTCACCGAGGACTGAGTCTAAGTTGAATAGAGAGGGGGGGGGGGTCTGTAGTTGACAGAGACTCCCGCCCTGCCGGCCGACAGCCTCCCTGGTAGGGCTGTCTTCTCTGCTTCTGCTGACTCCCGTTCTGTCTGTTAATGCTTTTTGCTGGATAGCTCTCCGAGTTTATATTGGGGAACCTAGTAGCTAACTCCGCCCACAAGTAGATAGCCTCCGGCACTACCAAGCCACTCCTTAAACGTCGGCATGTTTGAAGGCTACCCGGCTCCAATTATACGCTTAGCGGAAGCAAGGTGAAATTATCATGATCTGACCTCAGGTCACTTGGGGTCATTAACGGTTAGAGGTGTGAGATCTCAGGCAGACAACTGGCGCCTCTCAGATCCTTGTCTGTGACTCATGTACTCTATGTATGTATTAACCTAAACCAAACACTTTTACAGTGTTACAACCCTTCCAGTGGTCGGTTTGGGACTCCAAACCCATCCTGTGGTCGGTCGTGGACCCCATACCTATGCTGCGGTCGTTCGTGGACCCCATACCCACCATGCGGTTGGTAGTGGACCCCATACCCATCATGCGGTGGGTATTGGACCCCATACCCATCCTGTGGTCGGTAATGGACCCAATATCCATCCTGTGGTCGGTCGTGGAACCCATACCCGTCCTGTGGTCGGTCGTTGACCCCATACCAATCATGTGATTGGTACTGGACCCCATACCTATCCTGTGGTCGGTCGTGGACCCCATACCCATTATGCGGTCGGTAGTGTAACCCATACCTATCCTTTGGTCGGTAGTGGACCCCATTCCCATCCTGTGCTCGGTCGTTAACCCCATACCCATCACTCGGTCGGTAGTAGACCCCATACCCTTCCTGTAGTCGGTCGTGGACCCAATACCCATCAGGCGGTCGGTAGTGGACCACATACCTATCCTGTGGTCGGTAGTGGACCCTATACCCATCCGGTGGTCGGTAGTGGACCCCACAACCATCCTGTGGTCGGTAGGGGACTGGTGTGCAGTCCACACCAGTCCAGTACTGACACCACTAAGGATTCACATAAATCATCAAACTAAGGAGGAAATGTTAGATGAAATCTTATCACACATCTATATGTAAGCCGAAACATGTCCCTTACGCTGTAGAGCTCTAATTAATCGATAAATCTCGCTCCTTACATGTTTGTGGTTCTATATTCTTTCCACGTGTTATGTATGGTAATATCTGTATAGTGTGTCTATGCATTATAGCGGTCGGCTGTTCTATTGCTAGTGGCCTACTGCATAAGTTTCCAATACCCGTGGTTCCTCCTTCACCGAAATTTGGCACTGTTCGAGGTATTCATTGAACTGAACGTTTTAATTCACAATAAAATGTGGCGGCAATATTTCTTATGAATCCTTCTGCTTCATTTATTACTCTGAAGGTCAACAAGAGGACGCGGAGGAGCTTTTGATGACAAAAATTAGTGTGCTTGCATTACATTGTATACTCTGTCTCACAGTGAGTTTACTTACTCATAATGCCCCACAATGAGTTTACTCGTAACAGCCTTCCGTATATATTGCCTCATTATGAGTTTTTGTTAACTAATAAATACCTCCTGCAAAATCAGCTTCACAATGTGTTTCACTCATTCATAATTACCACCTCAATATATTCACTCTCATCCACTAATAGTCTAGCAAATTCTACTTCACAATGAGCCTTACTCTTAAACGCCTGCCGTATTCACTGCCTCACAATGAGCTTCACTCATTGTAACCTCCAGCATATTCTGTGACGCAATGAGTTTCACCCACTCATATTACCCACTCATAATCGCCTCCAGCAAGCTGTGCACTTAACATTAAATTTTAATTTGAATTTTAATTAAAAATTCCAGACTTGTGCGAGGCTTTCTGACTTTCAATCAAGTGACATACATTATACGTGCATATGTATAAGAGTATTTAAAAAATACGTAATTCGCACAATAATCTTAAAGACAACATGATCGGCATCGCAACAGATAGTGCGAGTTTTTTGGTTCTATAACTGTGTATTTGTATTCATCTAATTGTGCCTACAGGATCGAGCATTGACTCCTGGATCCCGACTTTCTAGCCATCGGTTGTTTACAGCAATGACTCCGGTCCTATTTCCCTATCATACCTAGTTTTAAAATTATGAATAGAATTTGCTTCCCCAACCTGCTCCTTAAGTGCATTCCATTTTTCCTCTACTATCACGCGATAAGAAAACTTCCCAACATCTCTGTGACTCATCTGAGTTTCCAGCTTCCACTCATGTCCCTTCGTTCTGTTATTATTCCGTGTGAAAATTTCGTCTATTTCCACTCTGTCATCTACCTATGTATTTTATACGTTCCCATCATATCCCCCTACTCCCTTCGATTTTTCTAGTGTCGTAAGGCCCAGTTCCTTCAGGCGCTCTTCATACCCAATCCCTCGTAACGCTGGGCGAATCTTGTTGCAAACTTCTGAACCTTTTCCAGTTTCCTTATGTGTTTCTTCAGGTGGGGACTCCATGATGGGGCGATATTCTCTAAGACTGGCCTCACATAGGCAGTGTAAAGCTCCCTAAATGCCTCCTTACTTAGGTTTCTGAATGATGTTAGGTGTTACGTCCATGCCCAGGTCTCTTTCTCGAGTAATCACAGATAGGCAGTTCCACTTCATTGTGAGCTGTCGGTTTGGTCTCCCATCACCTAATCCCATTTCCATAACTTTATATTTGTTCATGTTGAACTCCAGTAGCCATTTTTCTGACCATCTCTGCAACCTGTTCAAGTCTTCTTGGAGGATCCTACAATCGTCATCTGTCACAACTCTTCTCATCAACTTTGAGTCATCCGCGAACATCGACATGCAGGATTGTTCTTCTGTAAACATATCGATAACGTATTTTAGAAATAGAATTGGTCCCATCACCGGTCCTTGAGGTACTCCACTCGTTACTGTTCGCCAGTCCGACTTCTCGCCCCTTACCGTAACTCTCTGTCTCCTTCTAGTTAGGTAGCTCCTTACCCATGCTAGGGCCTTTCCTCCCACCCTCGCCTGCCTCTCAAGTTTGAATAACAGTCTCATGTGCGGTGTTGTATCAAAGATTTTTGGCAGTCCAGAAATATGCAGTCTAACCAACCTTCTCTGTCCTGCCTTATCCTCGTTATTTTATCACTTGACCATCATACCGCTTGACCATCACGACCGGACGGAAGTGATAGTCTAGCGGATTAAGGCGTCCTGTAGATACCAGTTGCGTTGCTCCTGAGAGTATGGGTTCGAGTCACTTCTGGGGTGTGAGTTTTCAGTCACATATATATATATATATATATATATATATATATATATATATATATATATATATATATATATATATATATATATATATATATATATATATATATATATATATATATATATGTATATACATATATATGCAAACAAGCCTGAATGGTCCCCAGGACTATATACAACTGAAAACTCACACCCCAGAAGTGACTCGAACCCATACTCCCACAACTGGTATGTACAGGGACGCCTTAATCCGCTTGACCATCACGACTGGACAATAGGAAGTGATAGCCTCGGCTATCACTTCCTTTTGTCCGGTCGTGATGGTCAAGCGGATTAAGGCGTCCCTGTACATACCAGTTGTGGGAGTATGGGTTCGAGTCACTTCTGGGGTGTGAGTTTTCAGTTATATATATATATATATATATATATATATATATATATATATATATATATATATATATATATATATATATATATACATATATATATATATATATATATATATATATATATATCATCCAACTGGATAGATACCATTCCAGTTCTGACATTTTTTCCAGCCAATAATGTCTATAATTTGCGGAATAATAGGAAACATCAACTAAGATGAGTAAAGAGACGAATACAAATTTGAAGGTGAAGATAAAGATGAATACAAATTTGAATTCAATTTCTTTCTTTATTATACAACCCATACTTATCCCGTAGGTGGTGGTCTTTAGGGTTACAGAGGTACATAATTGGTTCAGGAACTGAACCCTCAATTTCGTTTAGCTTAGCAAATAATAATCTTTTGACGCTAGTTACACAGTTATAAATGTTATATATACTTGTTCACATAGTTATACATACATATACATATACATATACATATTCATACAAATATATATACAATCACCTATACAAATACACATTCATAATCTTTTGTATTCAACAAGAGGCAGACAACAGTCACTATACAAGACACTTTACATCTATGGTGAGTCACACTGTTTCTAGTCTTGCCCCACACCCACCCAACTGGGCTGCAGGTTTACTGTCATGTGCATGCAATTACCTATACTAAGCAAACTTTGGATTCTTCGCTAAGATTTTGGGCAGCACATCTTTATGAATGAAATACTTACACATTTCTTTGACTCCATTGATGGTGTTATCTCAAAATTCCGCGATTTTTTTACATTCCATTATATAATGACACAAAGTATGCGAATAGTTCTGCTGACAGAGTTTACATTTAGTCAAATCTACATTAGCAGATGTTACAAACTCCCAGAGGTATTTGAAGCCGAGCCTAAGCCTAGCAGTTGTAACATCTAGAAGTCTTCTAACCTTATTGGATGACTCATAGACGTGCGGTACGTCCTGCATAATAGAATGATGATAGATGGAGGAACTGATGTGAATTTAACTTTGCCACCAGTCTACAAAATTTAATTGATGTTCCCAGAATATTACTGCCCTCAGGCTGCTCAAAGGCAGTCCATGTTGGTAATCAATTCCCTCTTTATGAGCAAAAGTCTGGGCACCCTCATCAGTTCTATCATGCATTTGAAGCAAATAAAAAAAATTATCTCGGCTGTCGAAGGAAATGAAATCTAATACCAACCATTTATATGTTAATCATGTGTTGACGAGCCCTTAGAGCTTCAGTAAGAAGGTGTACAAGAACTTTATGAATTCTCGTAATGCTGTTGCTGGCGAGGCTATGCTTGCAATAACTTGTACCAGTTGCAACCGTAACGTTGAATATTTCCTCTGAATAAGTTTTCTCACAATCAGTTCCAAAGTAGAAGTAGGAGGAAAATATCTGAAAAATTGGAATAACGTTTTTTGTCACTTCCTTTCTGAAAATAAATAAGCCATACAGATCGTCAAGAAATATTGACTAAAGTTATATTTTCAGTACTTAACAAAATCAATTTAGAATCTGTGTTTTAAAATCTCATGTTAATCTTATTAGCTCTTAAGTTATTTGAAAGCATGATAGATCAGTTACTTAATGTGAAATGTCTATTCTGAGTTAAATGACCTTATGTAAATAACTCATAGAATCAACACATTTTCAACACCATTTCGCAATATAGACTTTGCCGTCGTCTTGAAGCAGAGTTTAACAGTTGATCACAGGTGGAGTCTCAGGAGTGTTCCAGGAGGGAGAGCTGGGAGGCGGAGATAAGGACCAGAGTTACATCTCTTATCTGGATGACTCAGTCATGTGGAAGCTGGGGAGATGGTCGCCTCAGCTCGTGTGGAGATTACTTCCCTCAGCTCGTGTGGAAATTACTTCCCTCAGCTCGTGTGGAGATTACTTCCCTCAGCTCGTGTGGAGATTACTTCCCTCAGCTCGTGTGGAGATTACTTCGCTCAGCTCGTATGGAGATTACTTCCCTCACAGAGTGTGGAGATTACTTCCCTCAGCTCGTGTGGAGAATGCTTCCCTCAGCTCGTGTGGAGATTACTTCCCTCAGTTTACCTCTGGCACTGTTGATGTTGACATTAGTGTGATGGTGATTGTTAACGTTAGTGTGATGTTGACATTTGACATTGGTGTGATGGTGACTGCTGACATTGTTGTGATAGTGACTGCTGACATTGGTGTGAAGGTGACTGCTGACATTGGTGTGATAGTGACCACTAACATTGATGTGATGGTGATTATTGACATTGGTGTGATAATGATTATTGACATTGGTGCGATGGTGACCGCTGACATTGGTGTGATGGTCACAGTTGGCATTGGTGTGATGGTGATTGTTGACATTCATGTGATGGTGACTGCTGACATTGGTGTGATGGTGACCGCTGACATTCATGTGATGGTGACTGTTGACATTGGTGAGATGGTGACGGTTGATATTCATGTGATGGTGACTTTTAACGTTGGTGTAATGATGACCGTTGACATTGGTGTGATGGTGACTGTTGATATTGGTGTGATAGTGACTGCTGACATTCGTGTGATGGTGACTGTTGACTTTGGTGTGATTGTGACTGTTAACGTTAGTGTGATGGTGACTGTTGACATTCATGTGATGGTGACTGTTGACATTCATGTGATGGTGACTGTTGACATTCATGTGATGGTGACTGTTGACATTCATGTGATGGTGACTGTTGACATTCATGTGATGGTGACTGTTGACATTCATGTGATGGTGACTGTTGGCATTCATGTGATGGTGACTGTTGACATTCATGTGATGGTGGCTGTTGACATTCATGTGATGGTGACTGTTGACATTCATGTGATGGTGGCTGTTGACATTCATGTTATGGTGACTGTTGGCATTCATGTGATGGTGACTGTTGACATTCATGTGATGGTAACTGTTGACATTGGTGTGATGGTGACTGTTAACGTGAGTGTGATGGTGACTATTAACATTGGTGTGATGGTGACTGGTAACGTTAGTGTGATGGTGACTGTTGACATTGGTGTGATGGTGACTGGTAACGTTAGTGTGATGGTGACTGTTGACATTGGTGTGATGGTGGCTGTTAACATTGATGTGATGGTGACTGGTAACGTTAGTGTGATAGTGACTGTTGACATTGGTGTGATGGTGGCTGTTAACATTGGTGTGATGGTGACTGTTGACATTGGTGTGATGGTGACTGTTAACGTTTGTTTGATGAGACTGTTAACGTTTTGTGATGGTAACTGTTTTCATTGGTGTGATGGTGACTGTTGACATTGGTGGGATGGTGACTGTTGACATTCATGTGATGGTGATAGGTGATATAGACCTGATGGTGACGTGACCTGAGCTAGTAGTCACTGGTTTAAAAAAATACCCATTATTTCGTCTCATAACATAATAATATCACCCTCAACCAAACAATAAGGTTAAAAATAACTATTAATATGTCTCAATAACGGGTTAAATTGTAATAAATCATACGTATAAATATATAATAATATATATTTGTAATATATTTATTAGTAGAACAAATTAGGTAAAGTGTGCTTTTTTGGATTACTTCGTGTTATATTTCGCCTGTGGGAAGATCCCTGGTTAGTGTCCAGCAGACTGGAACTGCAGTTGTCATGGAAGAGTTTGTCATGCTGGAAATGTCCCGGTGAACTCGCTGGCTGGGTTTGCCGGGGCCACCACCCAGCTTGCCAGTTATAAACCTGAATGAGAATCTAAGAAGTGGACATTTAGAGATAATGTCGCAAATAATGAAATGAAGTTAATAGTTCATATACACACTAAATTACCATACTTTTATGTTTTTTGTATATTTCCACTAAAATGATTTTAGTAAAATTTTTGAAAGATGTACATTATTTGGTATTTGTGTTTTCATTTGTGTTTTTTTTAGTTGTGCATTAATTGGCTGTTGATTGCTAGTGTTGATTTCTTAATGTGTAGTGCCTCGCAGATATCAAGCCGCCTGCTATCGCTTTATCTATCGATGATTTCCGTGTTTTTTGTTAATACTTCTCTGGTGATGGTCTGGTTGTGGGAAGAGATTATATGTTCCTTAATGGAGCCCTGTTGTTTATGCATCGTTAATCGCCTGGAAAGAGATGTTGTTGTCTTGCCTATATACTGAGTTCTTTAAGGCTTACAGTCCCCAAGTGGGCATTTGAAGGCATAGACGATGTTGGTCTATTTTAAAGCATTCTGCTTTGTTTAACTTTATTTGGAAATGTCATTACACAAAAAAAGTTACAATATTGATTACATGCAGGGTGCAAGGCTGCATGTCACAAGTTGTTTAGCTCCTCCAGCTCCTCAGACGGCGGGCAGAACCATGGATGCAGTGAGCATTTCCTCTGTGGATTGCCACACTAAGGCGCTGAAAAAGAAAACTGGCAGCTCTGGGGTCTCTAGTTGTTTCGATTAGCTTAGACCCCAACTCCTTCAAAAAGCTAGCAGCACTTTTACCCCAGGCACCAAGAGCCTGGTGTATATATATATATATATATATATATATATATATATATATATATATATATATATATATATATATATATATATATATATATATATAAATATATATATATATATATATATATTTATATATATATATATATTTATATATATATATATATATATATATATATATATATTTATATATATATATTTATATATATATGTCCAGTACTCAACATATATATATATATATATATATATATATATATATATATATATATATATATATATATATATATATTTATATATATTCACTAAGAAGTGAAGTTTAAGAAACTTTAGACACCACCCACCAGTGTGCCTCGAACCGAGAAATCACAACTACCTTCCAGTAGCTGCAATAATTAGTACATCTTATCCCACTACACCAAAATCAGACCCTTAAAAGAGATAGAGATTTCAAGATATTTACCACAAATATCCCGCATCTCCCAAGGGTACCAGAGTGGTGAGGGGTTACTTCACGTTTTTTCGTCAAGCCACTGTCAATGTGGGAAAACTCATGTCTATGCAAAATGCACTAAGTTGCTTATACCACAAGCGAAGTTTAACAAAATTTAGACAACCCTTCCCAGTGGGCCTCGAACCCAAAAAGCACAACTATCTTCCAGTAGCTGCCATACCTATTATGCCTTAGCCAACTACACCACATCAGACCCTTAAAAGAGATAGAGATTTTGTGGTATTTACCCAAAATATCCTTATCTCCCAAGGGCACCAGAGTGGTGAGGGGTTACTTCACGTTTTTTCATCAAGTCACTGTTATTATGGGAAAAATCGTGTCCATGCAATATGCACTATATTGCTTAAACCACAAGTGAGGTTTATCAAACTTTAGACAACACCCAACAGTGGGCTTTGAACGCAGAAAGCCCAACTACCTTCCAGTAACTGCCCTAAGTCGTATGCCGTAGCCCACTACATTCAGAATCTTTTATGCTACGTATGTAAGACCAATTCTGGAGTATGCAGCCCCAGCTTGGAGCCTGTACCTTGTGAAGCACAAGACGAAGTTGGAAAAAGTTCAGAGGTATGCCACTAGACTAGTCCCGGAACTAAGAGGCATGAGTTATGAGGAAAGACTGTGAGAGATGCACCTTATGACACAGGAAGACAGAAGAGTAAGGGGAGACATGATCACTACCTACAAAATCCTCAGGGGTATTGACAGGGTAGACAAAGATAAACTATTCAACACTGGTGGTATGAAAACAAGGGGTCACAGGTGGAA
Source organism: Procambarus clarkii (assembly GCF_040958095.1). Lineage (NCBI taxonomy): Eukaryota > Metazoa > Arthropoda > Malacostraca > Decapoda > Cambaridae > Procambarus > Procambarus clarkii. The sequence goes on from NC_091160.1 coordinate 27,465,350, forward strand.
ACTGAGTATCCAAATGAGCCACAGGGACGTTAGAAAGAACTTTTTCAGCGTCAGAGTAGATAACAGGTGGAATGCATTAGGCAGTGAAGTGGTGGAGGCTGACTCCACACAGTTTTCAATGTAGATATGATAGAGCCCAGTAGGCTCAGGAGTCTGTTCACCAGTTGACTGACGGTTGAGAGGCGGGGCATAAGAGACGAAGCTCAACACCCGCAAGCACAAATAGGTGAGTACACCACCCCCCACACTCCACTAACATACACCCCCCCCCCCCCACTAACACAAACGCCACCCCCACGCTACACTAAAACACACACCCCACCACAACGCCCTACTTACACATATGCCACCCCCCCCCCCCGTTCTACTAACACACTCGCCACACCCTCGCTCCCTTAACACACTCACCACCCCAACGTTCCACTAACACACACCACCCTCACGCTCCACTAAAACACCCCACCTACGCGCTCCACTAACACATAAACCACCCCCACGCTCCACTAACACACTCGACACCATCACGCTCAACTAACACACTCCACGCCAACGTTCCAATAGCACACTTACCATCCTCACGCTCCACTAACACTCTCATCACCCCCAAGCTCCACTAAAACAAACACCACCCCTACGCTCCACTAACACACACGACCCTAATGCTACATTAAACACACATCACCACATGGTTCCACTAAAACACAGAAAATCCCTATGCTCTGCAAACACACACACACACACATCGTTGATATCACGCCAGACCTGTCCCCTGATGCTCATATCAAGAGGATAACAGCAGCAGCATATGCCAGGTTGGCTAACATAAGAACGGCCTTTAGAAACTTGTGTAAGGAATCTTTCAGAACATTATACCACATATGTCAGACCAATCCTGGAGTATGCGGCTCCAGCAAGGAGTCCATATCTAGTCAAGCATAAGACTAAACTGGAAAAGGTTCAAAGGTTTGCCACCAGACTAGTACCCGAGCTGAGAGGTATGAGCTACGAGGAGAGACTACGGGAATTAAACCTCACTTCGTTGGAAGACAGAAGAGTTAGGGGGACATGATCACCACATTCAAGATCCTCAAGGGAATCGACAGGGTTGATAAAGACAGGCTGTTTAACACAAGGGGCACACGCACTAGGGGACACAGGTGGAAACTGAGTGCCCAAATGAGCCACAGAGATATTAGAAAGAACTTTTTTAGTGTCAGAGTGGTTGACAAATGGAATGCATTAGGCAGTGATGTGGTGGAGGCTGACTCCATACACAGTTTCAAGTGTAGATATGATAGAGCCCAATAGGCTCAGGAACCTGTACACCTGTAGATTGATAGTTGAGAGGCGGGACCAAAGAGCCAGAGCTCAACCCCCGCAAGCACAACTAGGTGAGTACAACTAGGTGAGTACACACGCCATCCTCACGATCCACTAACACACACACACACACCACCCTTACCCTCCACTGACACATATCACCCCCACAATCCACTAACACACCACCCCCATTCTCCACTAACACACTACCCTCACGCTCCACTAACACACTACCCCCATGCTCCACTAACATCAGCATATAACCCCCACACTCCGCTAACCAACACACACAAACCTCATGCTTCACTAATACACAAACACCACTCCCATAATAACACACACCACCCCTACGCCCAATTACCACTCACGCCACCCCAAGCACCAGTAACATACAAACCACCCCAACGCTCTACTACCACACACACACCACCCCACACTCCACTACCACACACACACCACCCCACACTCCACTACCACACACACACACGACCCCCACGCTCCACTAACACGCACCCAATCCCAACGCTCTACTTACACTCAACCCCTACGCTCCACTAACACACTCGCCACCCTCACGGTCCACTAACTCATGCCACTCCCATGCTCCACTAACACACACGCCACACGCACGCTCCACTAACACACGCGATCCGTACGCTCCACTAACACACACGCTCCACTACCACACACATCACACCCACCTTTCTCTACCACTCGTGCTCCTCTAACACACATGCCACCCCTACGCTCCACTATCACACCCCACCACCCATGCTCCACTAACACACGCGCCACCCCTATGCTCCACTAACTCACACGCCACCCCCACGCTCCACTAACACACACATGCTCCACTAACACACACATGCTACCACTCACGCTCCACTACCACAAACGCTCAACTAACACACACATTACTCATACGCTTCAGTAACACTCACTCTCCAATAACACACACGCTCAACTAGCACCCACGCCACCCCCACGCTTCACTAACACACTCAATCCCCAACGCTCCACTAACTTACACACGCTCCACTAACACACAAGACCCCCATGCTTCCCTAACACACATGCTCCACTAACACTTGTCACCCCCACGCCCGCTCCACTAACACACACGCTCCCCTAACACACACCACCCACACGCTCCACTAACACACACCACCTTAATGCTCTACTAACAAACACACCACCCCCAAGCTCCTCTAACACACACATCACCCCAAGCTATACTAAAACACACACCAACCCCACACTCCACTAATTGACACATCCCACCCCCACGCTCCATTAAAACACACACCACCCCACGCCCCACTAAAATACTCACCACCCCACGCCCCACTAAAATACTCACCACCCCACGCCCCACTAAAATACTCACCACCCCACGCCCCACTAAAATACTCACCACCCCACGCTCCATTAAAATACTCACCACCCCACGCTCCACTAAAATACTCACCACCCCACGCCCCACTAAAATACTCACCACCCCACGCCCCACTAAAATACTCACCACCCCACGCCCCACTAAAATACTCACCACCCCACGCCCCAATAAAATACTCACCACCCCACGCTCCATTAAAACACACACCACCCCACGCTCCACTAAAACACACACCACCCTCACGCTCAACTAAAACACACGCTATCCCCACGCTCAACTGAAACATACACCACCCTTACTTTCAACTAAAACACACATTACCCCTACGCTCAACTAAAGTACACACCACCCCATTGCTCCACTAACACACACACACACACCAGCCCACACGCTCTAATGACACACCACCATCACTCTCCACTAACACACACCCTCAACTCTCACACTCTGCTAACTCACGCGCACCCCAACGCTCCACTAACACAAACGACACTCCAACGCTCCAATAACACATACCCCAACCCCACTCACCACTAACTCAAACGACACCCCCTACACTCCTCTAACACTCACGCCATCCTCATGTCCCACTATCACAAATGACACCCCGAAGCCCCTCTAACACACACCCCACCCCCACTCATAACTAACACACACAATACCCCCACGCTTCTCTAACACACACGACACCCCCACTCTCCTCTAACACACGCCATCCCCATGCTCCACTAACACACACGACACCCCCACTGATCACAAATGTCATATCATTAATACAAGCACTTAAACGTCAAGGCCGTCGGGTACTTATAAACTGGGTGCCAAGTCATGTGGAAATAATAGGAAATGACATTGCAGACGAAGCTGCAAAACTTGCAATAAAGAGAAGAAACGTAAACATTTACATACCTTAGAGTCTATCACAGATTAAGAAAGTAATTCGAAACAGAGAAATGCAAAAGATGTACAGTGACAACAACACAGCAGTTGCTACATCAGGATCTGTGGTTTGGTACAAGAATACTACCAACTACGAACATCTTAGTTTGATGAAAGGGATCAGTTGAACAACTGAACTACACTTCCATCGCATCTGGCTTGGATGCCCATGTGCATGGTAAATAGCCTAGTAGGTTCTGAAAGGTGAGAGGAAATGTCAGCACAGTGAGGAAATGGCCGACAGACCACCGGAACATTATCTAAAACAGAGCAGTATTACAAACCTATTACGATTTCAACTTAGATTCTACTGAGCAGAAGAAGTTGTTAAACGCTTAGGACAAAATCTTATTGAAGCGACAATACGAGTCATAAATACTCATACTCCGCCCAAGTAAAAAAAAAAACAAGCAACACTTTGTGGGCCAGCCAGAGCCGTAGGGCCACCCTGGCATATCCCTGAAAAAAATAGAAACTCCCCCACACGCTCCACTAACAAATGCAACACCCCCCCCCCCTGCTCCACTAACATACACGGAACCCCATGTTCCACTAACACACGCCAACCCCATGCTCCTCTATCACATATGCCCCCCCCCACGCTCCACTAACACATGCCACTATCATGCTCCACTAATCTCACACGCCACCCCCACGCGCCATTAACACACACCACCCTCATGCCCCGCAAACACACACACACGCCACGTCCATGCTCCACTAATACAAACACCACCCTCACGCTCCACTAACACTCACTCACACCACCCCTACGCCCCACTAACAAACATGACTCCCCACACTTCTCTAACACTCACATTAACCCCACGCCCCACTAACACACACAAAACCCCCACGCTCCTATAACACACACGTCACTCTCAGTCTCTACAAACACAAACGCAACCCCCACGCTCCACTGACAAATGCAACACCCCAGTGCTTCACTAACATCCATGCAACCCGTTCTCGCAAATTCGTAAAGTCAATATTGACTTATTAACTACGTGCATAGGTGACATACTAAACATAATAGATACCCTTAAAAAGATTCATAGAAAACACCGACCTTACCTAACCTTGTTAGTATCTTAAGATAAGCATCTTATTGCTTCGTAATTACAATTATTACTTAACCTATACCTATTATAGGTTAGGTAATAATTGTAATTACGAAGCAATAAGATGCTTATCTTAACATACTAAGTAGGTTAGGTAAGGTCGGTGTTTTCTATGAATCCTTTTAAGGGTATCTATTATGTTAAGTATGTCACCTATGCACATATTTAATAAGTCAATATTGACTTATTAAATTTGCGAGAACGGGTTGATCCATGACACCCCCACGTTCCACTAACACACACCAACCCCATGCTCCACTAACAGATATGCCACACCCACGCTCCACTAACACACGACACCTCCGACCTCAATTAACACACACACCACCCTTAACGCTCTACTAACACTAACACAAAATCCCCACGCTCCTCTAACCACACACATGCCACACCAGCACTTCACTAACACATGCCACTCTCATGCTCCACTAACACACACGTTACCCCCACACTCCACTAACCCACTCACACAACCCCCAAGCTCCAATAACAAACAACCCTAACGCTCTACTATCTAATGACACCTGCACGCTCCACTAACACTAAGACACAACCCTCAAGCTCCGCTGTCTCACAACAACCCCACGCTCCACTAAACATAACACTTATGCTCCACTAACACATACGCCACCTCCACGCTCCACTAACACTAACATACAACCCTAACGTTCTGCTAACTCACTCCACCCCAATGCTCCGCTAACACAGTTCCCCTACGCTCCACTAATGCACACACCACCCTCATGCTCAACTAACTCACACACAACCCCTATGCTCCACAACCCCCATGCTCCACAACCCCCACGCTCCACAACCCCCCCCCCCGGACTGCTAACACACTTACAACCCTCACGCTTCAGTAACACACACTATCCCCACGCTCCACTAACACACACAACTCCCCCATTCTCCACTAATACACACACACAACACCCACGCTCCACTGACACACACAAACCCCCCCCCCCCCCACGCTCCTCTAACACACACGACACTCCCATGCTCCATTAACACACACACACCACCCCCCACGCTCCACTAACACACACGACACCATCACGCTCCACTATTACACACACAACCCCCACACACCGCTAACACACACACACCACCCCAATGCTCCACTAACACACACACACACACACCACCCCTCACGCTCCACTAATACACACGCCCACCCCCATGTTCCAATAACACACACACAACCCCCACACTTAACTAACACACACACCACCCCTAAGCTCTACTATCACACACACCGCCCCCACGGTCCACTAACACACACACACACACAACACCCAATGTTCAGCTAACACACAAATACCACCCTGGTGGTACGCCCCACGCTCCATTAACACACAGAACCCAATGCTCTGCTAACACACACACACAACCCCCACACTCTACTAATACACACGCCCCACCCCAAGCTCTACTAACACAAATGACACCCCCAACACTCCACCCTGATGCTCCACCCCCATGCTCCACTAACACACACTCCACCCCCATGCTCTATTAGTACACACACCACTCCAAGCTGATCTAACACACACACCACCCCCACGCTCTACTAACACAAATTCCACCCCCAAGCTCCACTAACACACACGCCACTTCCACACTCCGCTAACACACACTCACCCCCCACTCACCACTAACTCACACGACACCACCACGCTTCACTAACACATACGACACCCCAACACTCCTCTAATATACACGCCGTCCCCACACCTAACTAACAAACACGACACCCCACACTCCTCTAACACTCACACCATCCCCACGCCCCATTAACACACACGACACCCCCCATGCTCCTCTAACACACACACCATCCCCATGCTCCACTAACACACACGACACCCCCACTGACCACAAATGCCATATCATTAATACAAACACTCAAACATCAAGGCTGTCAGGTACTTATCAACTGGGTGCCAAGTCATAGGGGAATAATCGGAAATGACATTGCAGATGAAGCTGCAAAACTTGCAATAAAGAAAAGAAACGTAAACAATTACATAGCTCAGAGTCTATCACAGATTAAGAAAGTAATTCGAAACAGAGAAATGCAAAAGACGTACAGTGACAACAACGCAGCAGTTGCAACATCAGGATCTGTGGTTTGGTACAAGTATACCACCAACTACGAACCTCTTAGTTTGATTAAAGGGAGCAGTAAAACAACAGAAGTACACTTCCATCGCATCAGCTTGGCTACACCACCCCCACGCTCCACTAACACATGCCACTATCACGCTCCACTAACCTCACACGCTACCCCCACGCGTCACTAACACACCACCCTCATGCTCCGCAAACACACACACGCCACGTCCATGCTCCACTAATCCAAACACCACCCTCTCGCTCCACTAACACCACCCCCACGCCCCACTAACAAACATGATACCCCACACTTCTCTAACACTCACACCATCCCCAAGCTACACTAACACACACGAAACCCCCACGCTCCTATAACACACACGACACCTGCATGCTCCACTAACAAATGCAACACCCTATGCTTCACTAACATCCATGACACCCTTACGTTCCACTAACACACACCAACCCCATGCTTCACTAACAGATATACGACACCCATGCTCCACTAACACACGACACCTCCGCGCTCATTTAACACACACACCTCTCTTAACGCTCTACTAACACTAACACAAAATCCCCGAATTCCTCTAATACACACATGCCACTCCCACACTTCACTAACACATGCCACTCTCATGCTCCACTAACACACACGCTACCCCCCCCGCACTCCACTAACCCACTCACGCAACCCCACACTCTACTAACAAACAACCCTCACGCTCTACTATCTAACGACACCCGCACGCTCCACTAACACTAACACACAACCCCCATGCTCTGCTAACACACACGCTACCCTCATGCTCCACTAACATACACGTCACTTTCACTCTCTACAAACACAAACGCAACCCCCCCACACTCCACTAACACACAACCCACATGCTCTGCTGTCTCAAGACCCCCCCCCCCCACTCCACTAAACATAACTCCCATGCACCATAGTAGAAGATTTAGAACCAGATAGGGACACTTATCAGACAATGGAATCAGAGGCGGGGTGACAGATAGTCCCACTCCATATTAGGTCATCAGAGGTGGGTGTGGCAGTGGTAAAAAAAACAGTGTAGATAGGTATCCATTATGTAGCACAATGATCGTGTTCTTTATACAACAAAGTATGGTGATATATCTAAGTAAATAAAATGTTTAAATGTAACTTGAATAATAAACACAGGTGAGTGCCAGTTACACCCTCTATGGGGATGGGGTAAACAGGTTCTTCTCAGTAGGGTGGTCCCCCCCCCCCCCCCGTACTCCCCTCGCACCTAATGGCCTTGAGTGACAATAGGGAGGTTCCCCCCCCCCCGTACCCTCCCCTCGCACCTGACGGGCTCGACTGTGGCATAAGAGAGGTTCTGATCCTCGCCCCTAACTGCTCTTAAAGGTGCTTATATTAAAGGATATATAAGCGAACAAGTCTGAATGGCCCCTCCAGAACTATATAGGATATATATATATATATATATACTCAAAATAAAAGAGGGTGAAAAGAAATAAGCCATATGTTTTATACATTATATTAACAAAAGTACATAGGGGTTAACCATACTCGTATTCTAAATCCTCCCCCCATCCCCCCATAATATTGTGTATTATTTTGCCCTCCTCCGTGCCCATAGGTCCGATGTGGGGTCTTCCTCTCCCTCCTGGGGTGATGACTCATCATCATCCAGAGGGTGAATGGGACGTTGTAGTGCCTCTTCTTCCTCTCCTAGGGGGGTACTGACGTAATAGCGTTCACTCTCACTGGAAGGGTGTCACCCTTCCTTTCCTTGCGGCTCGATGACGTCATCACTTTCATTTTCGGCGGTCATCCCTTGGGCTGAGGCGAAGGGGTGGGGCTCAGGTGGTATGTCTGGATGTCCATACCCTAGGCTTTTGTGTTTATTTAGGAAAAAGCGTTCATCATCAAATGCGCTCAAACCCCTCTTAGTATTAAGTGTGGTGACCATTTGCCCTCCTACATTCCTAATTTGGGAATATTGAAAAGTATTTACTACTCCATTACTGTGTAGGGTCTCTTTAAAATGGTTATGTGTTAAAGATCTTTGCACAGTGCGTGGGATACCCTTGGCGGTAATGGAATTAGAATTGTCATGTTAAAGCAAACTATACATTTTGGCCTTGAAAGCTACAACTTCAAGGATGAGTCTGTCTGAAACCTCTGATTTTAAGTCTTAAAACACCCTTTTTAGAAGGATCATACAAGGGGTGAGTTTCAGGGAAGTTACTAGTATCCATCCACGACTTGAGGGGTTCTCTCCCAATCTCGTTAAAGATATCTTCTGTCATTAAACTGAAGATGAAACTATCTGTATCGCTGTATATCAGAGCTGCCCTATCTGTATAGTGCTTCTTAAGTACCCTGTACCAAAAATGGTACAAACTGTATTTTGCTAGCTCAAGAATCCGGAACCCAATGTAATTAGGGTGAGTAATTTAAATAAATGGTCTGGAACTGACGGACAATAATTTATTGTTACCTAAATGTACCATACGTTTAAAGCGAGGATTCTTCACCTCCCGTAAAAAGACCCTGACAGAAGTCACTAGTTTGGTGTCAATGGCATAACGGGCTGGGTTCAGTAGTGTTTTACCAAAAACGCTATTAGTTAACAGTTTAAATAGTGTTTTCCTATCGTTACTGGTGGAGGCATTTCTATTGTTAACGTTGGTGTTAACAAATTCCGCGATAAAATCTGACTGGTGGAACTCATAAATAGCATGTATAGCCTCTACTTCAAGACCTATCTCAATAAATAGCTGTAAGAGATGTAGAGATATGAAATAATGTTTTTTGGGGGAGATGATCCCCAACCAGCTTAATATTGTTTTTAGGGAGCTTTATAATGTTATTTGTTTCCAGAAGTCCCCTACTAAAAGGAGAGATATCCCCCATACTTATCCCCATATGGTGTAAACAAAGGGGTAGATCATCTGTTAGTCTAGCTTTTTCAGGTCTTATGTGTTTGGTGTCAATTAAGAGCCAGTACCCTTTGTTAGAAGAGAATGGCTGTTCTGTTATTATCTTCCCTTCACTAATGAAGGAGTTCATCTCATCAGATGACAACCTTCCTAGACCTCCATAGGGCAATTTCTTAGTCATACAACTCCCATAAAGTGAGTTGAAATCTAAATACAGTAAGAATGAAGATATATCCTCCTGGGGTTAAAAGATGGGTTGACATAGAGGTTGTTTGCTCTGACGTAACTCCTAACTGCAGTTGTAAAACCCCCTCGTATGTTTTGTGACAGGAGATTGTGTAACGTGACATCTGCACTTAACTCCAACGATATTTTGCTGCTTTTCAAGAAGCAGTCGTAGGAGTAGCCTAGAAGGCTACAGTAACGTGTCATTTCTAATGAATAGATATCATTTAGAATTACCCTATGGTGGGTAAAAATGTCAGCCAGTAAACCAACGTCATACTTCATATAAACAAGGAGATAATCCTTTAATGACCTACATCCTGTTGCCTCCCATACTAATTTAGAATGTCTATATTCTTCCAAAATGATGGTTGATTTGTTTAGGAGCTGTAAATTATTTCAATAGGGGGGAGTGTTGCATCATTAAAGCAGCTGATTTTTGTGACATATTCATAAGGGAAAAATTGCTTACCCTTTAAGAGTAGGTGGTGACTCTCTTCGGGTAAACCTTCTATCATTGAGTGAGTGAATGTTAAGGGCTGGCTGAATCAATGTGTGTCTTTGCTAGAGACGAAAGACTGCCTGTAATAAAAGCCAGTGAATCAAGAAATTTAAGGTTGCCTATTTTTTCCTTAAGATATTTAGTCCCCTGCCTCATGAGGATATTGCTCTTAATATTTGAACCCATGGCAAACTCCCTCAGAATTAACCCCATGTCATAAGACATTGTGAGCAATTAGGACTAAACTCTCTAGAGCATCCTTGTGGAGGAGGTTGCAGTAATTACATAGAGCTCCAATATAATTGAGCTTTTTTCTAAGGTGATCACGGTGTTGAACCTTGAAATTGGAAGGGGTAAATACCTCCTCACAAAACTGGCAGTGTGTCTGTCTCCTAAAATGAACCATATCCTCAAGAGACATGTCTATTTCATATTTGGGCAGGCTGGATCTGATAATTTCCCATTTGGTGGCAACTCGCTCCATGAAATGTGTGACACTGTCCCCATTAAAATAAGTAAATTTATCAGTGACTGAGTGGTTCCTATCAACAATTATATAGCTGTATGCTATAGGTCTATGTATGGCTGTAACAGAACATAGACAATCCTCAGTGCTTAAATAGCACTCGAAGTCAAAATAAGCTACATGGGAAGGTGGGTAACCTTTCCCTGTATTTTTAAAATCATTTTCTGAGTGATGTCACAGGAAGAAGAGTGATTTGTCAGGTCGGTAGAATTTTGATATTCTGAAAGACAGTTTCTACAGAAGACTGTCTTTCGTCTGCGGCTGCGAGTAAAGTTCCGTAGAAACTTGTTGAAGTATTTAATAAGACTTACATGAGACTCCCCCAACAACAATAATGGTACTATGTCCGAGTACTGTCTGCTGCCACGACGGCAAAGAGAGACGTGATAGACACCTTCTGTATGTTAGTGAATTGAATACAAAAAAATGTAGAGTTTATTCCTATTCTCCAATTTAGACATAACCTCCCACGAGAGAGGGAAAGATAATTGCTCGTATTTAACCATTTTCCTAACCCTAGAGTGAGACTCTACAAGCCTTCCTAAACGTTTCCATTTCCTTCCTTGTTGTGATGCCCGAAATACAGCAATACATTGAATAATGCATGTTCTATTGTTACCAACAGGGTTTGAGTTGAAGACCTCATGTCGCCCCCTTAAAAAGGGGGTAAGGGACATAATCCCCCAAAACTGACCTTACACTACCATTACAGATAACGATTTTGAGGAAATCAACATCAGATAATATAAAACCACTTCCCTCTGTTTCTGAAAGGAGTTCCTCCAGTCGTGTGATCATATAACCCACCCAACTATCAATAAGATTGCCCACCTCCTCAAGTGTTACCAGTCTAGCAGGTGTCATTATGAAGTGTTCCCTATAGTCGTCATCTTCTGTGAGACGTTGTTTTAAAAGTGTTATCTTCACTTCAAAGAGGATTTTGAATGAAGAAGTAAAATTGCTATGACCCAAGAGAGAATTCATGTAATTCTCTATTTCGTTGGAGTAAAGGTCCCTAAATTTGCTTAGGTGGCCTACAGGATCTGTGGCAAAGGCTGAGGGGGTGGAATATTCCATTCTAGTAAAGAGATCCCCAGGGCCCCCACCCTAATAATTAAGTGAGAGATGACTATAACATCCCCCCTTCTGAGGAATTTCCATCACTTTTTAGGTCACTATCTCGATTGTTGTCATGGGATCTAAGACCATTAGGACCTGCCTGATGGATGTCACCACCACCATCATCATCACTCATCTCTTCCTCCCCCCATTTGCATTGGGGGGGAGGAAGGATTTGCTGTCTAACCCCACTACCACCTGAGAGGCTATTGTTATGCTCAGCTTTGGGAAGAAGTTCCTCTCCTACCTGCCCCTGAAATGTCATTACCTGCCTTTGAACCACCCCTGGAAAAAATAAATAAATAATAATAATAATAATAATAATAATAATAATAATAATAATAATAATAATAATAATAAAAGGCAACACCCTCCACTCTACTAAACCCCATGACATAATGTCTCAAGAAAGCTTCTTAAGATAATAAAATTAGTGAGAGGGTTTATTCACTTACCTTGGGGACATGATTGTAGATGTTCAGAGGCCAAGTGCTCACACAAAATGACCCCCACAACTGCTGCAGGTGAATGTGAGGGTGAGGCTTCGAGGTGGTGTTGCCATACAAGAGGCAAACAAAGCCATGCTCTCTGCTAGGTGGGCGACGTTCACCTCCTAACAAGGAAATAGCATATAATTATATACACACACTCCCTCACCCCTCCTGAAGATAGAGAAACCTTCCTAATATTTCTCATTTTGAAATAAATATGCATAAATAAATAAATAAATAAATAAATAAATAAATAAATAAATAAATAAATAAAATAAAATAAGGGCTTACCTCCACCACAGGTTCTCCTGTTAGGTCAACTAGATTGAACACATAGAGTTTCCCCACAAGAGAAGCAGCAATAAGTCGTATGCATGAAGTGTGGCGAAGAGCTCCAACCACAGATGTTGCAAATATCTCCTGGGAGCGACATCTCTCTTCACCTAGGAAAAATAAATAAATAAATATATATATATATATATATATATATATATATATATATATATATATTTATATATATATATATATATATATATATATATATATATATATATATATATATATATATATATATTAGTATATTTTGGTAGCAGTCTTTCCTGTAGACATATTTTATTAAATATGACCGAAAAAGTAAGATTAATAATTCTAACACGAATTTTCTCAATCTTTCGTACATTATGCTTCACTATTGGAGGTAAATCAAAAATCACTTCTCCAAAATTCATTTTTATTTCTAGTCTGACGCGACACGGGCGCGTTTCGTAAAACTTATTACATTTTCAAAGAGATTTTCTTTGAAAATGTAATAAGTTTTACGAAACGCGCCCGTGTCGCGTCAGACTAGAAATAAAAATGAATTTTGGAGAAGTGATTTTTGATTTACCTCCAATAGTGAAGCATAATGTACGAAAGATTGAGAAAATTCGTGTTAGAATTATTAATCTTACTTTTTCGGTCATATTTAATAAAATATATATATATATATATATATATATATATATATATATATATATATATACATATATATATATATACATATGTCGTACCTAGTAGCCAGAACTCACTTCTCAGCCTACTATTCAAGGCCCGATTTGCCTAATAAGCCAAATTTTCCTGAATTAATATATTTACTATAATTTTTTTCTTATGAAATGATAAAGCAACCCTTTTCTCTATGTATGAGGTCAATTTTTTTTATTGGAGTTAAAATTAACGTAGATATATGACCGAACCTAACCAACCCTACCTAACCTAACCTAACCTATATTTATAGGTAAGGTTAGGTTAGGTAGCCAAAAAAAGCTAGGTTAGGTTTGGTTAGGTAGGTTAGGTAGACGAAAAAACATTAATTCATGAAAACTTGGCTTATTAGGCAAATCGGGCCTTGAATAGTAGGCTGAGAAGTGCGTTCTGGCTATTAGGTACGACATATATATATATATATATATATATATATATATATATATATATATATATATATATATATATATGTCGTACCTAGTAGCCAGAACTCACTTCTCAGCCTACTATTCAAGGCCCGATTTGCCTAATAAGCCAAGTTTTCCTGAATTAATATATTTACTATAGTTTTTTTCTTATGAAATGATAAAGCAACCCTTTTCTCTATGTATGAGGTCAATTTTTTTTTATAGGAGTTAAAATTAACGTAGATATATGACCGAACCTAACCAACCCTACCTAACCTAACCTAACCTATATTTATAGGTAAGGTTAGGTTAGGTAGCCAAAAAAAGCTAGGTTAGGTTAGGTTAGGTAGGTTAGGTAGACGAAAAAACATTAATTCATGAAAACTTGGCTTATTAGGCAAATCGGGCCTTGAATAGTAGGCTGAGAAGTGCGTTCTGGCTATTAGGTACGACATATATATATATATATGTCGTACCTAGTAGCCAGAACTCACTTCTGGCCCTACTATGCAATCCCCGATTTGCCTAATAGGCCGAGTGATTTACTTTATTTTCAATAAATTGTTTCCAATTAGTTTATTTGAATTATTATTATTATATTATATTAGGAACATAAATTATTGACTTAGTTGTGTGAGTATAGGTTATGTTTAGATAGGTTAGGTTAGGTTAGGTAAGGTTGATTAGGTTCGGTCATATATCTACGTTAGTTTTAACTCAAATTTCAACAAATTAACTTATAAATAATGAAATGGAGAGATTTATCATTTCATAAGAAAAAAATGACAAAAATACATAAATTCAGGAAAACTTGGCTTATTAGGCAAATCGGGCCTTGCATAGTAGGCCGAGTATGAAGTTCTGGTTTCTAGGTACAACATATATATATATATATATATATATATATATATATATATATATATATATATATATATATATATATATATATATATATATATATATATATACATATATATATATATATATATATATATATATATATATATATATATATATGTATATTTTGGTAGCAGTCTTTCCAGTTGACATATAATATTAAATATGACCGAAAAAGTAAGATTAATAATTCTAACACGAATTTTCTCAATCTTTCGTACATTTCTTTTCACTGCTGGTGGTAATTCAAAAATCAATTCTCCAAAATTCATTTTTATTTCTAGTCTGACGCGACACTTGAGCGCGTTTCGTAAAACTTATTACATTTTCAAAGACTTTAGTTTACACATACACAACTGAATAGAACTTACACATCTCCGATTTGTTTATATCTACATTTGAGTGAGGTGGATGGGGTGAGGTGGTATTAATAGGGTATTAAATTCATCAACTCAAGACAGAACACGAAACAATGGGTATTTTTTAAGTGATTGTAGAAAGCCTATTGGTCCATATTTCTTGATGCTTCTATATTGGAGCGGAGTCTTGAGGTGGGTAGAATATAGTTGTGCATTAATTGGCTGTTGATTGCTGGTGTTGACTTCTTAATGTGTAGTGCCTCGCAAGTGTCAAGCCGTCTGCTATCGCTGTATCTATTGATCATTTCTATGTTGTTTACTAGGATTTCTCTGGCGATGGTTTGGTTGTGGGAAGAGATTATATGTTCCTTAATGGAGCCCTGTTGCTTATGCATCGTTAAACGCCTAGAAAGAGATGTTGTTGTCTTGCCTATATACTGGGTTTTTTGGAGCTTACAGTCCCCAAGAGGGCATTTGAAGGCATAGACGACGTTGGTCTCTTTTAAAGCGTTTTGCTTTGTGTCTGGAGAGTTTCTCATGAGTAGGCTGGCCGTTTTCTGGTTTTATAGTAAATCGTCAGTTGTATCCTCTGATTTTTGTCTGTAGGGATAACGTTTCTATTAACAATATCTTTCAGGACCCTTTCCTCCGTTTTATGAGCTGTGGAAAAGAAGTTCCTGTAAAATAGTCTAATAGGGGGTATAGGTGTTGTGTTAGTTGTCTCTTCTGAGGTTGCATGGCGTTTCACTTTCCTTCTTATGATGTCTTCGACGAAACCATTGGAGAAGCCGTTGTTGGCTAGGACCTGCCTTACCCTACAGAGTTCTTCGTCGACTTGCTTCCATTCTGAGCTGTGGCTGAGAGCACGGTCGACATATGCGTTAACAACACTCCTCTTGTACCTGTCTGGGCAGTCGCTGTTGGCATTTAGGCACATTCCTATGTTCGTTTCCTTAGTGTAGACTGCAGTGTGGAAACCTCCGCTCTTTTCCATGACTGTTACATCTAGAAAGGGCAGCTTCCCATCCTTTTCCATCTCGTAAGTGAAACGCAGCACGGAACTCTGCTCAAATGCCTCCTTCAGCTCCTGCAGATGTCTGACATCAGGTACCTGTGTAAAAATGTCGTCAACATACCTGCAGTATATGGCCGGTTTCAAGTTCATGTCGACTAAGACTTTTTGCTCGATGGTACCCATGTAGAAGTTTGCAAGCAGGACACCTAGGGGAGAACCCATGGCGACCCCATCTACTTGCTTATACATGTGTCCATCCGGGCTCAAGAAGGGTGCCTCTTTAGTACAAGCTTGGAGTAGTTTCCTTAGAATATTTTCTGGTATGTCAAGAGGAGTACAGGCTGGATCACGATACACTCTGTCGGCTATCATCCCGATTGTCTCGTCCACAGGTACGTTGGTGAACAGTGATTCTATGTCCAACGAGGCTCTTATCCCTGTGGCCCGTGTGCCCCGCAGTAAGTCAACAAATTCCTTTGGAGACTTCAGGCTGAAGGCGCAAGGGACATAAGGAGTCAGCAGGCCATTGAGTCGCTTCACCAGTCTGTACGTGGGTGTGGGTATCTAGCTAATGATTGGCCGAAGTGGGTTTCCAGGCTTGTGTGTCTTGACATTTCCATACGCATATTACAGGTTTATATTCCCCAATAATTTTTGGCAGGTGGAGTCCTGATTTCTTGGCGTTCACAGTTTCGATCAGTTTGTTGAACTTTGCTTTCAATTCGGCTGTAGTGTCCTTCGTTACCCTTTGGAATTTAGTTTGGTCAGAGAGTATGAGGTTCATTTTCGCCAGATATTCGTCTTTTTTAAGAATGACGTATATTGGCGACTTGTCACCTCTCCTGACAACTATCTCCTTGTTCTCACGAAGGCTTTTAGCTGCCGCTTTGAGCTCGGGGGAGAGTATGGTGCTTCTGTAATTGTCTCGATTCTTTCCTCCTTCCGCAAAAAGTTCTGCTTGTAAGGTATCTTTGGTAGTGACCTTCTTTTGTGTCTCGAGGTCGAATATGTCGTCCAACAGAATTTCCAACTCCACTTTCCGGGCCATCTCACTCGGTCTGGACATAACGTGACAGTTTATGCCCAGATTTAGGAGAGTGACTTGGTCCTCAGTGAGGTTAATTCCTGCAAGGTTCAGGAAGCCATCTCTTGGTCGTGGAATTGCCATAGGTCCTCCATATAACGTTGTTAGTTTCTTGATAATCCTTGTTTCAGTGCTGAGTTGATGTCGGCCTTTTTGAGCCCGGATGGGCACATGTATAAGCAAGTAGATGGGGTCACCATGGGTTCTCCCCTAGGTGTCCTGTTTGCAAACTTCTACATGGGTACCATCGAGCAAAAAGTCTTAGTCGACATGAACATGAAACCGGCCATATACTGCAGGTATGTTGACGACATTTTTACACAGGTACCTGATGTCAGACATCTGCAGGAGTTGAAGGAGACATTTGAGCAGAGTTCCGTGCTGCGTTTCACTTACGAGATGGAAAAGGATGGGAAGCTGCCCTTTCTAGATGTAACAGTCATGGAAAAGAGCGGAGGTTTCCACACTGCAGTCTACACTAAGGAAACGAACATAGGAATGTGCCTAAATGCCAAAAGCGACTGCCCAGATAGGTACTAAAGGAGTGTTGTTAACGCATATGTCGACCTTGCTCTCAGCCACAGCTCAGAATGGAAGCAAGTCGACGAAGAACTCTGTAGGGTAAGGCAGGTCCTAGTCAACAACGGCTTCTCCAATGGTTTCGTCGAAGACATCATAAGAAGGAAAGTGAAACGCCATGCAACCTCTGAAGAGACAACCAACACAACACCTATACCCCCTATTAGACTATTTTACAGGAATTTCTTTTCCACAGCTCATAAAACGGAGGAAAGGGTCCTGAAATATATTGTTAATAGAAACGTTATCCCTACAGACAAAAATCAGAGGATACAACTGACGATTTACTATAAAACAAGAAAAACGGCCAGCCTACTCATGAGAAACTCTCCAGACACAAAACAGAACGCTTAAAAAGAGACTAACGTCGTCTATGCCTTCAAATGCCCTCTTGGGGACTGTAAGCTCCAAAAAACCCAGTATATAGGCAAGACAACAACATCTCTTTCTAGGCGTTTAACGATGCATAAGCAACAGGGCTCCATTAAGGAACATATAATCTCTTCCCACAACCAAACCATCGCCAGAGAAATCCTAGTAAACAACACAGAAATCATCGATAGATACAGCGATAGCATGCGGCTTGACGTTTGCGAGGCATTACACATCAAGAAGTCAACACCAGCAATCAACAGCCAATTAATGCACAACTATATTCTACCCACCTCAAGACTCCGCTCCAATATAGAAGCATCAAGAAATATGGACCAATAGGCTTTCTGCAATCACTTCTATTCAATACGCATTGTTTCATGTTCTGGCTTGTGTTGATGAAATTAATACCTTATTAAATAACACCTCATCCCATCCACCTCACTCAAATGTAGATATAAACAAAATCGAAGATGTGTAAGTTCTATTCAGTTGTGTATGTGTTAACTAAAGTCTTTGAAAATGTAATAAGTTTTACGAAACGCGCTCAAGTGTCGCGTCAGACTAGAAATAAAAATGAGTTTTGGAGAATTGATTTTTGAATTACCTCCAACAGTGAAAAGAAATATACGAAAGATTGAGAAAATTCGTGTTAGAATTATTAATCTTACTTTTTCGGTCATATTTAATAATATATATATATATATATATATATATATATATATATATATATATATATATATATATTATTAAATATGACCGAAAAAGTAAGATTAATAATTCTAACACGAATTTTCTCAATCTTTAGTACATACTCCGATTTTGTTTATATCTATATTTGAGTGAGGTGGATGGGGTGAGGTGGTATTTAATAAGGTATTAATTTCATCAATATATATATATATATATATATATATATATATATATATATATATATATATATATATATATATATATATATATATATATATATATATATATATATATATATATATATATATATATATATATGTCGTACCTAGTAGCCAGAACGCACTTCTCAGCTTATTATGCAAGGCCCGATTTGCCTAATAAGCCAAGTTTTCATGAATTAATGTTTTTTCGACGACCTAACCTACCTAACCTAACCTAACCTAACTTTCTCGGCTACCTAACCTAACCTAACCTATAAAGATAGGTTAGGTTAAGTTAGGTAGGGATGGTTAGGTTTGGTCATATATCTACGTTAATTTTAACTCCAAAAAAAAAAATTAACCTCATACATAATGAAATGGGTAGCTTTATCATTTCGTAAGAAAATCTTTTGAGAAAATATATTAATTCAGGAAAACTTGGCTTATTAGGCAAATCGGGCCTTGCATAGTAGACTGAGAAGTGCGTTCTGGCTACTAGGTACGATATATATATATATATATATATATATATATATATATATATATATATATATATATATTTATATATATATATATATATGTCGTACCTAATAGCCAGAACGCACTTCTCAGCCTACTATGCAAGGCCCGATTTGCCTAATAAGCCAAGTTTTCCTGAATTAATATATTTTCTCTAATTTTCTTCTTATGAAATGATAGAGCTACCCATTTTATTATGTATGAGGTAATTTTTTTTTATTGGAGTCAAAATTAACGTAGATATATGATCGAACCTAACCAACCCTACCTAACCTAACCTAACCTATCTCTATAGGTTAGGTTAGGTTAGGTAGCCGAAAAAGTTAGGTTAGGTTAGGTTAGGTAGGTTAGGTAGTCGAAAAACAATTAATTCATGAAAACTTGGCTTATTAGGCAAATCGGGCCTTGCATAGTAGGCTGAGAAGTACGTTCTGGCTACTAGGTACGACATATATATATATATATATATATATATATATATATATATATATATATATATATGTCGTACCTAATAGCCAGAACGCACTTCTCAGCCTACTATTCAAGGCCCGATTTGCCTAATAAGCCAAGTTTTCATGAATTAATGTTTTTTCGTCTACCTAACCTACCTAACCTAACCTAACCTAGCTTTTTTTGGCTACCTAACCTAACCTTACCTATAAATATAGGTTAGGTTAGGTTAGGTAGGGTTGGTCTAGGTTCGGTCATATATCTACGTTAATTTTAACTCCAATAAAATAAAATTGACCTCATACATAGAGAAAAGGGTTGCTTTATCATTTCATAAGAAAAAAATTATAGTAAATATATTAATTCAGGAAAACTTGGCTTATTAGGCAAATCGGGCCTTGAATAGTAGGCTGAAAAGTGAGTTCTGGCTACTAGGTACGACATATATATATATATATATATACATATATATATATATATATATATATATATATATATATATATATATATATATATATATATATATATATATATATATATATATATATATATATATATATGTCGTACCTAATAGCCAGAACGCACTTCTCAGCCTACTATTCAAGGCCCGATTTGCCTAATAAGCCAAGTTTTCATGAATTAATGTTTTTCCGTCTACCTAACCTACCTAACCTAACCTAACCTAGCTTTTTTTGGCTACCTAACCTAACCTTACCTATAAATATAGGTTAGGTTAGGTTAGGTAGGGTTGGTTAGGTTCGGTCATATATCTACGTTAATTTTAACTCCAATAAAAAAAAATTGACCTCATACATAATGAAATGGGTAGCTTTATCATTTCATAAGAAAAAAATTAGAAAAAATATATTAATTCAGGAAAACTTGGCTTATTAGGCAAATCGGGCCTTGAATAGTAGGCCAAAAAGTGAGTTCTGTCTACTAGGTACGACATATATATATATATATATATATATATATATATATATATATATATATATATATATATATATATATATATATATATATATATATGTCGTACCTAATAGCCAGAACGCACTTGTCAGCCTACTATGCAAGGCCCGATTTGCCTAATAAGCCAAGTTTTCCTGAATTAATAAATTTTCTCTAATTTTTTTCTTATGAAATGATAAAGCTACCCATTTCATTACGTATGAGGTCAACTTTTTTTATTGGAGTTAAAATTAACGTAGATATATCACTAAACCTAACCATCCCTACCTAACCTAACCTAACCTATCTTTATAGGTTAGGTTCGGTTTGGTAGCCGAAAAAGCTAGGTTAGGTTAGGTTAGGTAGGTTAGGTAGTCGAAAAAACGTTAATTCATAAAAACTTGGCTTATTAGGCAAATCGGGCCTTGCATAGTAGGCTGAGAAGTGCATTCTGGCTACTAGGTACGACATATATATATATATATATATATATATATGTCGTACTTAGTAGCCAGAACTCACTTCTCAGCCTACTATTCAAGGCCCGATTTGCCTAATAAGCCAAGTTTTCCTGAATTAATGTATTTACTATAATTTTTTTCTTATGAAATGATAAAGCTACCCTTTTCACTATGTATGAGGTCAATTTTTTTTTATTGGAGTTAAAATTAACGTAGATATATGACCGAACCTAACCAACCCTACCTAACCTAACCTAACCTATATATATAGGTAAGGTTAGGTTAGGTAGCCAAAAAAAGCTAGGTTAGGTTAGGTTAAGTAGGTTAGGTAGACGAAAAAACATTAATTCATGAAAACTTGGCTTATTAGGCAAATCGGGCCTTGCATAGTAGGCTGAGAAGTGAGTTCTGGCTACTAGGTACGACATATATATATATATATATATATATATATATATATATATATATATATATATTTATATATGTCGTACCTAGTAGCCAGAACTCACTTCTCAGCCTACTATTCAAGGCCCGATTTGCCTAATAAGCCAAGTTTTCCTGAATAAATATATTTACTATAATTTTTTTCTTATGAAATGATAAAGCAACCCTTTTGTCTATGTATGAGGTCAATTTTTTTTTATTGGAGTTAAAATTAACGTAGATATATGACCGAACCTAACCAACCCTACCTAACCTAACCTAACCTATATTTATAGGTAAGGTTAGGTTAGGTAGCCAAAAAAAGCTAGGTTAGGTTAGGTTAGGTAGGTTAGGTAGACGAAAAAACATTAATTCATGAAAACTTGGCTTATTAGGCAAATGGAGCCTTGAATAGTAGGCTGAGAAGTGTGTTCTGGCTATTAGGTACGACATATATATATATATATATATATATATATATATATATATATATATATATATATATATATATATATATATATACATTATAATATGGCTTATTAGGCAAATCGGGCCTTGCATAGTAGGCAGAGAAGTGAGTTCTGGCTACTAGGTACGACATATATATATATATATATATATATATATATATATATATATATATATATATATATATATGTCGTACCTAATAGCCAGAACGCACTTGTCAGCCTACTATGCAAGGCCCGATTTGCCTAATAAGCCAAGTTTTCCTGAATTAATAAATTTTCTCTAATTTTTTTCTTATGAAATGATAAAGCTACCCATTTCATTACGTATGAGGTCAACTTTTTTTATTGGAGTTAAAATTAACGTAGATATATCACTAAACCTAACCATCCCTACCTAACCTAACCTAACCTATCTTTATAGGTTAGGTTCGGTTTGGTAGCCGAAAAAGCTAGGTTAGGTTAGGTTAGGTAGGTTAGGTAGTCGAAAAAACGTTAATTCATAAAAACTTGGCTTATTAGGCAAATCGGGCCTTGCATAGTAGGCTGAGAAGTGCATTCTGGCTACTAGGTACGACATATATATATATATATATATATATATATATGTCGTACCTAGTAGCCAGAACTCACTTTTTGGCCTACTATTCAAGGCCCGATTTGCCTAATAAGCCAAGTTTTCCTGAATTAATATATTTTTTCTAATTTTTTTCTTATGAAATGATAAAGCTACCTATTTCATTATGTATGAGGTCAATTTTTTTTTATTGGAGTTAAAATTAACGTAGATATATGACCGAACCTAACCAACCCTACCTAACCTAACCTAACCTATATTTATAGGTAAGGTTAGGTTAGGTAGCCAAAAAAAGCTAGGTTAGGTTAGGTTAGGTTGGTTAGGTAGACGAAAAAACATTAATTCATGAAAACTTGGCTTATTAGGCAAATCGCGCCTTGAATAGTAGGCTGAGAAGTGCGTTCTGGCTATTAGGTACGACATATATATATATATATATATATATATATATATATATATATATTTATATATGTCGTACCTAGTAGCCAGAACTCACTTCTCAGCCTACTATTCAAGGCCCGATTTGCCTAATAAGCCAAGTTTTCCTGAATTAATATATTTACTATAATTTTTTTCTTATGAAATGATAAAGCAACCCTTTTGTCTATGTATGAGGTCAATTTTTTTTTATTGGAGTTAAAATTAACGTAGATATATGACCGAACCTAACCAACCCTACCTAACCTAACCTAACCTATATTTATAGGTAAGGTTAGGTTAGGTAGCCAAAAAAAGCTAGGTTAGGTTAGGTTAGGTAGGTTAGGTAGACGAAAAAACATTAATTCATGAAAACTTGGCTTATTAGGCAAATGGAGCCTTGAATAGTAGGCTGAGAAGTGTGTTCTGGCTATTAGGTACGACATATATATATATATATATATATATATATATATATATATATATATATATATATATACATTATAATATGGCTTATTAGGCAAATCGGGCCTTGCATAGTAGGCAGAGAAGTGCGTTCTGGCTACTAGGTACGACATATATATATATATATATATATATATATATATATATATATATATATATATATATATATATATATATATATATATATATATATATATATGTATCTATATATATATATATATATATATATATATATATATATATATATATATATATAATAAATATATATATGTCGTACCTAGTAGCCAGAACGCACTTCTCAGCCTAATATACACGGCCTGATTTGCCTAATAAGCCAAGTTTTCATGAATTATTTGTTTTTCGACTACCTAACCTACCTAACCTTACCTAACCTAACTTTTTCGGCTACCTAACTTAACCTAACCTATAAAGATAGGTTAGGTTAGGTTAAGTAGGGATGGTTAGGTTCGGTCATATATCTACGTTAATTTTAACTCCAATAAAAAGAAATTGACCTCATATAGAATGAAATGGGTAGCTTTATCATTTCATAAGAAAAAAATTAGAGAAAATATATTACTTCAATAAAACTTGGCTTATTAGGCAAATCGGGCCATGCATAGTAGGCAGAGAAGTGCGTTCTGGCTACTATATATATATATATATATATATATATATATATATATATATATATATATATATATATATATATATATATATATATATATATATATATATATATATATATATATTGTGACGATAATCTCCTTCAAGAGATTGAGCCTGCTCTTCCCTCCAAATACGTCGCTACAAATCTATACAAAACTAATATGGAAGAAATATTCAACAACGACGACTACACCAGCAAGGTTTGCCAGAGCGCAAAACGTATGCAGCCAGGAACACCTGCTCCACCTCAAACTGCCAAACTACCTGTCTTGTCGCCTGCTCGTCGCTGATTGGCTGCGGGTCCAGCTGCAACTGCACTCTACCCACCATACTACTTGATGTCTGGGCCGCCACGACCTCAGTCTTCAGAATATCCTGTGCTTTCGACAAGTTAACACGTCTCGTTGGTAGACCCAGCCCCAGGCTTACGTGTACTAAGAGAGGTGATAGCTTGAAGCCAATATTCCGGCACCTATTTACTTTGTTTGCCATACACTTGTTATTTGTTCACTTGTCTTAACGTAACTTTTCATTTTGCCATTTGATTATTCTTATTACTTTGATTGATTGATTTTATTATACGAATTTGTATGTCCATTTTATTCATGTTTTGCTTTCTTTAACGTAATTAAAATTTCATTGTTAAAATTTACTTGTGTTTTGTGTGTCTTCTCCTTACCTTAACACAGACGAAGTTCCAGATTTTCTATTTTTTTTTCTATATGTGACGAGGCCATACCCCTAGCTTTGAACAGCCGAACACCAACGCGTTACCGTCACATATTATATGGGGGCCTGTCCTAGGAGCTTCACTCAGGTACTGGTGCCAAGTGGTAATTTATGGTAAGCGTATTTAACTTTGTTAACGTAGCTTTTACTATTTTTCATATTCAATTTCATTTTTTATATGGTGCGGTGTATTGTGCATTACGAGAGTAGCATATGGTGAAGGTGAGACAACTTTGGATTACGTGGTGACTGTAGGCCTCAGTCATACTCTTAATTGGTCATCTCTCCATCCGTGTTATTACTTGTGTTTACCATCTTTGTCCCTTGGATATTTCTCATTTTTGACAGATCATCATATTGGTACCCTGGTACTGTGGTCTGCCCCGGGTCAAGTGCACCCAATCTTCTGCAATCTGACTGTAGGAGGACAAAGAGGGCCATAGTTCCTCTAGCTCGAACTTTAGTTGCTGAATTGGGACCTCAGCAGCAGTTCTCGTCACCAGTTGACACCTCGCACCCCTACACGTCAGTCAGAGATGATGATACATACAACGGTAGGGAATTAGCTTACTTTTTCAGAGCACAAAAGTTCGCTAATTCTGTAAGTATCATATTAAATTACAGTAGGAAAAACTTGCTTTATGTCCTATAGAGACTCGGCAAGGTATGCCTACATCCTTGGACTACCAATTTTACTTTTGAGGCAATTAACTGTTTCATTTGTTTTCGAAACTCTGTTTCATTTGTTAGTAGGATTTTCTTGCCCTTATCCTCTTACATGAGTACCGGGTACAAGATTTCCTGCGCCCTTGATTTAAATTAATCATTTAACATCTTGTACTTAACTTTAATTGTTAAAGATCCCACAGGATAGGTACCAGTTGCCACGTTGTCCTGTTTCTGACATTCACTATAACGGTATATTCGTTGTACATTTATTTTGCTAACTTCACCATGTTTCGTCTCCAAGCTTTCCGTGCAGATCCAGCAGGTGAAATAGGGACTTTAAGTCGTGCCAAGAGAACTGAATTACAAATTCTTGCACATGAGTATCAACTAGAAGTTCCCTACCAAGCCAACAAAAATGACCTACACAACCTGTTGCTGGATCATTTCTTAGAGCAAGGTAAGATAGACTCTGAAACTCATGAAACTTACTATATTGCAGATAAAACTGACTTGGCAACGATGAAACTCAAACTAGAGCTGGCCAAGATTGAACGTGAGCAGCAAAAAGAAGCGGCTGCCATACGAAGGGAAGAACAAGAACGTGAGGCTGCCTTGAGGAAGGAAGAACACGAACGTGAAATCGCCCTCAAGGAACGAGAACTCGCCCTCCAGGAACGTGAGGTTGCAATGCTCCAGGAGCGGGAACGCGTACAGCTTGAAACACTCCAGGAGCGGGAACGAGTACAGCTTGAAACAAAACGACGCGAGTTGGAGATGCAACGTGAACATGACAAGCAACAAGCGACTCTGGCTCTAGAGTGTCGTCAACGAGAATACACGTTGGAAACTTCACACCTCGCTCAACGCCAGCAAGCTACTGCCAATCTTCCCGTCAGTTTTAATATATCACATGCAAGTAAGTTAATGCCATCCTTTGTAGAAGCAGAAGTTGATGTGTTTTTCACCACTTTTGAAACCCTTGCTAATCAACTCAGTTGGCCTGTCGACCAATGGGCCATACTTCTCAGAGTCCATCTTACAGGTAGAGCTGCAGTCACACTCAGTACTTTGGCGTCTGAGAATGACTACCAGACTCTGAAACAAGCAGTGTTGGACACCTACCTCCTTTCCACAGAAAGTTATCGAAGGAAATTCCGTGACCACCTGAAGGCAAGTACCACTACCTTCCTCGAGTTTGCTAACACAAAACGGAGATATTTCATGAAATGGCTGGAAGCAGCACATGTCTCTACTTTTACAGAACTCGTCAACCTGATGCTAGTTGAAGAATTCTTGAGGCGTGTGCCGCCTCCTGTCCGTCTCTACTTAGCAGATAAAGAAGAAACCGACTACCTGAAGTGTGCTAAGTCGGTTGACACTAACAGCCTCATCCACCGGCTGACACCCGAACCATCCTCCAGTAAGAAGTCGTGGTACAGTTACGAGAAAGTGAGCACCGATCAAGCTGGCTCGCAATTGTACTGCAAGTATTGTAGACTCTATGGACATACCATAGACAAGTGTGGTAAGTCTCAATACAAGGGAACCACTGACCCACAGAAACCCAAACCAACTAATCCTAAGTCCGGTAAGCCTGTGATGAATGTTGGTGTTAATGTTAATGATCTTTCTCTTTTCAGTAACCACCTGTATACTGGAACTGTCTCTGCCAACGGTTCAAATCCGGAGGGACGTTTCAAATTGAAGATCTTGAGGGACACAGCGGCTCTTCAATTGATCATCTTGAAGTCGGCTGTGCCTAACATCGCCTACACCGGAGAAACTGTCTTCATCACTGACCTCACTGCTACCACTCCATACCCTCTCGCCAGAGTCCACCTGGATTGTCCCTACGTGAACGGAGAAGTCCAAGTCGCCGTCAGGGAAAAGCCTTTTCCCATGCCTGGAGTGCAACTTCTCCTAGGCAACGACTTGGCAGAAGACCTGCAACCAACCAACCTGATCGTCATGGACAAACCCCAGGTGTGTAACTCTGTGCCAAGTAACCCTATTCTAGCGTATGTTCCAGCAGAGGTTCAAGAGAGTGATGAAGTTTCTCCTCCCGTTCTCGTGACCACCCGTGCACAAGCCGCACGTCCACAGCCAGCTGACTCTACTGCTACCGCTGTCCCTCAAGACCCTCAGAAACTACCCCCGAATCTGACCAAGTTGGAGTTCCGTAAGTTGCAGAGGGAAGATCTTACTTTAACACCATTGTTTTTCCAGGCTGAGACTCAACCCGACAGTATTCCTGGGTTCTTCCTAGAGAACGACTTGCTCTACCGCAGATATAGACCCAGTAAACTGAAGGAGGAGGACGATTGGGCCAACATCGAACAACTTGTGATTCCTACCAGCCTGCGGCCCACTATTCTACACCTGGCCCACGGAGCACTCTCCGACTACGGCTTCAACAAGACTTACCATGGAATTCGTCAAGACTACTACTGGCCAGGTATGGTAAATAGCGTCAAACAGGTATGGTAAATAGTGTCATACGTGTCAGATGGCAGGCAAACCGAACATCTCCATTCCCAGAGCGCCACTGATTCCCATACAGGTGCCTGCGGAACCTTTCCACAGACTTATAATAGACTGTGTTGGTCCTTTACCTCGGACCAGTTCAGGTAACGCCTATATCTTAACCATCCTGTGTCCTACCACCAGATTTCCCATAGCAGTTCCAGTGAAGAACATCACGGCTGCTACGGTTGTAAAACATCTATTGAAGATCTTCACTCAATACGGATTTCCCAGGGAGATTCAGAGCGACTGTGGTACCAATTTCACCAGTGATCTCTTCAAAAGGACACTGGAGGAGTTCAACATCAAACACGTATTGTCCAGCCCCTATCATCCTGCTTCACAGGGTTCTCTTGAACGTAGTCATCAGACTATCAAAGCACTCTTGAAAAAGTTTTGTAGTGAAACCTCTAAGGATTGGGATAAGCAAATCGACCTTATAATGTGTATTTACAGAAGTCTTCCCAATGAGTCCCTAGGAGTATCTCCTTATGAGATGCTCTACGGCCGTAAGTGCCGTACTCCCCTTAAGGCTTTCAAAGACTCTCTCCGAGATGCCACCTTCAGTGAGCATCAGAATGTGCCCCAGTTTCTTCAAAACCTTCAACACATTCTAGAGAGAGTCCACCATTTTGCCCAATAATAATCTATTGAAAGCCCAGGAGAAGATGAAGACTCATTACGACCAGACCAGCAAAGTACGAAAATTTAAGCCAGGAGACTTCATTCTAGCATACTTCCCTATCCCAGGTTCACCTTTACAAAACAGGTTTTCAGGACCCTACCGCGTCAAAGAGTGCAGAAGCAACAACAACTACGTTATAGAGACTCCAGATAGGCGGCGGAAGACCCAGCTGTGCCACGTCAACCTCCTGAAGCAATATAATGGTACTCCTCCCACTGTCCTGATTAACTGTTCTACCTTCACAGAACCCTACATCCACAGTGAGACCATCCCAGCTTCTCCTCCCGAAAGCACTGACAAGGAGTCGGCGCTTTCTAATTCCGAAATCCTTAATGATCTTCCCAAATACTTTCAGGATAATAATAGTGCTCCTTTGCCATATTCTAATTCCACTCTCACCTCGTCAGATAAGCCCTTCATCCTCCATGTCGACGCCAGTGGTACCGACGTTGGTGGTGTCGTGATGCAGCAACGAGGCGGGGAGAATACACCTGTCAGCGACTATTGCTACAAGGAACTACGGAACAATTGGCAAGGAGCTACTCTTCATCATCCTGAAGCTCCAGCACTTCACTCCACACCTGAAAAGTGCTCGGTCCACCATCAACACGGACCACACCACCCTACACCTCCTGCAGCACGCCCACTTCTCATCTCAACGTCTTCTACTATGGGCTTGATAACTGCAGAAAATCCACCTGGAGACACGCTATACCAAGATTCCAACAACATCTTAGCCAATGACCTCTCCAGAGTTTATGAAGTAGAGGCAACTCCATCTATTACTCCACCACATAACGACGTACTTCTTCCAGAACCGCAGGCTTCGGGGGAGAGTTGTGACGATAATCTCCTTCAAGAGATTGAGCCTGCTCTTCCCTCCAAATACGTCGCTACAAATCTATACAAAACTAATATGGAAGAAATATTCAACAACGACGACAACACCAGCAAGGTTTGCCAGAACGCAAAACGTATGCAGCCAGGAACACCTGCTCCACCTCAAACCACCAAACTACCTGTCTTGTCGCCTGCTCGTCGCTGATTGGCTGCGGGTCCAGCTGCAACTGCACTCTACCCACCATACTACTAGATGTCTGGGGCCGCCACGACCTCAGTCTTCAGAATATCCCGTGCTTTCGACAAGTTAACACGTCTCGTTGGTAGACCAAGCCCCAGGCTTACGTGTACTAAGAGAGGTGATAGCTTGAAGCCAATATTCCGGTACCTATTTACTTTGTTTGCCATACACTTGTTATTTGTTCACTTGTCTTAACGTAACTTTTCATTTTGCCATTTGATTATTCTTATTACTTTGATTGATTGATTGATTTTATTATACGAATTTGTATGTCCATTTTATTCATGTTTTGCTTTCTTTAACATAATTAAAATTTCATTGTTAAAATTTACTTGTGTTTTGTGTGTCATCTCCTTACCTTACCACAGACGAAGTTCCAGATTTTCTATTTTTTTTTCTATATGTGACGAGGCCATACCCCTAGCTTTGAACAGCCGAACACCAACGCGTTACCGTCACAATATATATATATATATATACATGTATACATTGTGACGGTAACGCATTGGTGTTCGGCTGTTTCAAAAGCTAGGGGTATGGCCTCGTCACACAAAAGAAAAAAAAGAAAAAAGCTGGAACTTTCGTCTGTGGTAAGGTAATGGGAAGACACACAAAACACAAGTAAATTTAACAATGAAATTTTAATTACGTTAGAAAAGCAAAACATGAATAAAATTGGACATAAGAGTTGTAACAGAGAAATCAATCAAACAAAATAATAAGAATAATCACTGGCAAATGAAAAGTTACGTTAAGACAAGTGAGTAATAGCAAAATAAATATATTAGTGCAGGAATATTGGCTTCAAGCTGCCACCTCCCTTAGTACACGTAAGCCAAGGCTTAGTCTACCAATGAGACGTGTTAACTTGTGGAAAGCACTAGATATTCTGCCCTCCTCAGGTCGCGGTGGCTCAGACATCAGCTCGTGTGGCGGGTGGAGGAGCAGGTGCGACGGGCGCCAGCCAATCAGCGACAAGCAGTTTGCCAGTTTGAGTGGCGGAGGTGGAGCAGGTGTCCCGGTGTTGGATACGTTTTGCTCTGGGGCAAAACTTGTTGTTGTACTTGTTGGATATATCTTCTATATTAGTTGTTTCTGGGATGTAGTTTGGAGGGATGAGCAGGCTCCATCTCTCTTGAAAGAGATTATCGTCACAGCATATATATATATATATATA
The DNA here is from genome assembly GCF_040958095.1 of Procambarus clarkii. Classification (NCBI taxonomy): domain Eukaryota; kingdom Metazoa; phylum Arthropoda; class Malacostraca; order Decapoda; family Cambaridae; genus Procambarus; species Procambarus clarkii. The sequence continues at coordinate 27,496,936 of NC_091160.1, forward strand.
TATATATGTCGTACCTAGTAGCCAGAACGCACTTCTCTGCCTACTATGCAAGGCCCGATTTGCCTAATAAGCCAATTTTTCATGAATTAATTGTTTTTCGACTACCTAACCTAACCTAACCTAACTTTTTCGGCTACCTAACCTAACCTAACCTATAAAGATAGGTTAGGTTAGGTTAGGTAGGGTTGGCTAGGTTCGGTCATATATCTACGTTAATTTTTACTCCAATCAAAAAAAATTGACCTCATATATAATGAAATGGGTAGCTTTATCATTTCATAAGAAAAAAAATAGAAAAAATATATTAATTCAGTAAAAATTGGCTTATTAGGCAAATCGGGCCTTGCATATTAGGCTGAGAAGTGCATTCTGGCTACTAGGTACGACATATATGTGTATACAAAAAACGGCGTGGAAGACCCAAGAGTTCCAATGACAATTTTAAACTAGGAACACAAGTGACCAAAAAAATTGAAGAGCGCAACACAGTAGGGGCAATTAGGTTACTTACCAGCGAAGACACAATCGCCCCTAGAAATACCGCTACCGCCAACTCGCTGAGAGAGAAGCACCCTCCTAGAGTACAGTGGGAACAAACTGCTCAGGACACAAATGTCTCAGACATGGGACCTCTATTTCTCCAAGCGTCAGAGGTATACAATGCCATCATGTAATTTCCGCCAGGCTCGGCAGGGGGATACACTGGAGTAAGACCTCAGCACCTCAAGGAGATGGTAAACCCAGTTCTCGGAGAAGTTGCCGAGACACTATTGTCAGAGGTCACGAAGTTTGTCAACGACTGCCTCTCTGGGTTGATCCCAGATACAATTAAACCCTTTTGCTTTGGAGCATCCCCTTGTGCCCTCAAGAAGAAAGATGGTGGAGTCAGACACGCCCGCCCTTCTCCCCCCCCCCCCAAGCTCCACTATCACAGATATCACCCCCACGCTCCACTAACACACGCCACCCTAACGATCCACCAAGACACACGGCCCTTCCCCATGCTCCACTAACTCACGACACCCCCACTGAATATATAATCAAAGAATGAACTAGTTAGTAGACATCCATTAATTAAACTTAGGAGACTATGGAGTTGCGCTCTGATTGTCGATCTCAAGTGGCCTTTCCAGGAGGCAAAGCCAGGGTAAGTTGGTACAGAGTAGAAGCTGTTACCCATGCAGCAGGTCCCCCTTCAGCACGGCGCCAAAAGTCTCCAATGGATAGGCAAACGTCAATACTATTGGTTCCAGCACCGTCACAGGAACTGAGAGCTCTGGAGTTGACTTCGAAGTTGGTGAAAAAAAGGCACAGGGACTCCAAACCCGTAGACTGCCGAGGTCGTGGCTGGAGAAGAGCCACTCCAGCCTGGATGGGTATGAACGACCCCAGCCTCCTGAAGCAGAGCCTGGGCCACACGACCCCCGGGAGGTGGACGTCCCGGTCCCGCACCTACGGTTTCCAGATAGAGATCGTCATAGCCCTCTTTCACACAAGGCCGCCTTCCTTCAAGACCAAGTAGAAGGAAGAGTGATAATTATTAAATACAACAATTGTTATTATAATAAATATTATAATAATAATATAATTAAATAATAATTATCACTCTTCCTTCTACTTGGTCTTGAAGGAAGCCGGCCTTCAAGACCAAGGGACCCCGGGTTTGGAGTCCCTGTGACTTTTTTCATCAACTTCGAAGTCAACTCAAGAGCTCTCAGTTCCTGCGACGGTGGTGGAACCAATCATATTGCCGGTTGCCTTTCCTTGAACTACCAACACAATAATATCTAAAGAAGTAGCAACAATATGGAACAATGACTAACATACGTAGTATTGTTGTTTTTGTATGGTTATGGACTTGGCTCGATACTAGGTCATAGCATAAACTAAGCTGTTTTTTTACATTTAAAGTTCTTATGACTCATTATTAATTTTGGGTCATTTATTCACATGAATAATAATCCCCAAATTCTTGCTTTGGCAAGAATATTTTTAAAATATTAATGGAATCTACATCATAATCCCTTGTTAGGTCACCCACCCCAAGATTCACGTCAGGTTCCAAGACCAGCCCGTCTCCAGTGTTTACGACTCTCCAATCTATTTTTCCCAGGAAATTCCATAGTCCACCAAAATCACTATTCGGAAATCTGTCACCTTATCCGAATTTTCTCCTACACATCTAATCTATTTTTCGCTAAATCTGATTTCCTTGTGATCATTTTCCAATTTCAGCTGCTCACTCCTTATTTCGATGTCATATGTGTCGACCTGTTAGTTAACACTTTGTCCAGAATTTTTTTTTCCTAGTTGACTCCTTAATATATTGTTTAAGGAAGCAGCCATGTATAAATTCTTAAAAAACATATGCATTATTGCTCCTTGTTTTGTTAATCCTGTTTTTTACACTAAAACTAGTGACCAATAACACAAATTGTTTGCCTGGATGCTCTACATATATCATGCATGGTTTGCTTCCACTTTTTTTAAGTTTGGTGGACGGTATATAACTCCAGATAATATATTATTTTAATTTTTGTTTAATTCTAACCCATTATTTTTTGTATGTCGATTAATTTGCATTCCGTCCAGCAACGAGGAGGCCTGGTCGACGACCAGGCTCCGGGGTCGCTAAGTCCCGAAAACACCTCAAGGTAACCTCAAGGTAAGGTAGCCTCAGGAACGCTTATCCCGGTTAAGACATGTGCGGCATGTTACCTATCGTTCGTTACGGCTCGTGACCCTACAACAGCTAACTTTAAAAAAGGTCTAGGGTTACTAAAAAACTGCTGTTCACAAGAGCGGGTCACCAGTATAACCCCTTAATAAGTAATGAGCACTTTATTCAAATTTTCCTTTAGGACTGAAAAATTATACATATAACTTATAATATATATATTGAATACAGTATAATATAAAAACACAGATGGTAAAGTTAACTTATACAACAAACCAAAAGTATTGTCATCACACTGAATATAATATAATAAAATATGGCACAACATGAAGTAACAGACTTATCTCCCACATGTTATTCCTTCGAGTCCCTTGAAGCTACTGACTCCTCGCGCCTCGTCTGTACCCATAATTCTCTCCCGTCTGTCTCATCCAGGATGAGGGATGGAAACTAAAGACTTTTTAATATTTAAAACTAATTGAACAACCACTTGTTCTCAAAACACATAAGAATGCAAATTACATATAATAGTTACTTGCAAAATATATAAGTACAATGCCACCTGCTTAATTACATTAAATAAACAATTATATAAACTTAGTAAAAGTGACATCTGGAACTCCCAAACTGAACAGGTCCAGCAATTCTAACTTCCCGAATCTAACAGGTATTAGACGTGTGAAAAGCAACCGCGCTCCTGTCTCAACTGACGCTGCCACACCACACGATAATTTACAAAAATATAATGTGTGTATATATATGATGAAATGGAACAAAAGTTTATTTTTAAATTTATATACGTATCCAGCTAGGAGTACGTAACACTTCCACCTCCAAGAAAAAAAATGCAATAGATTGAAGATCAATGGCATTTTTTCAAAGTAAAACGTATGACACTTGAGATTTATGGTATTAAGTACACCAAACATGTAAAAGTAATAAGAACACATTTCTGGACAAAAATGAAAACACTCCAAATATAGTCTTACAGGAAACTCAGAAATTTCAGTCTTATGACTATGTTCTACATATGTGTCACTGGAGTATGCAAATTTATCTCTCCAGGGTACTATCTCATTTATTTCACTTTGTTGCAGATCATATTTCACACTCCTATCTACATTATTATCATTTATAGAATTGTCAAGAAAGGTAGCTGCATTCACACAGTTATCACGGCAATTTATCTTTCTATCTTTTTCCACTATTTCTCTAAGATCAGTTCCGTATTTCCATGTGATCCCTTTTCCACATGGTGAAGTTTTCCAAGACAGACTCCCTTTCCCAATACTCCCTTTTTCTGGAGCTGAACTGCTTAATTGAAGCTGACTGGATGTTGAGTATTTTTGGGACTTCTCCTGGGAATGCTCTGACACAGACATCTGCTCTTCATCACTCTTGATCCTCTGTGGAACACATACTCTCGCCCAATGGATACTAAAATTAGAGAAATTAGCATTAAACCTCACAATTATGTATAAAACTTTCCCATTCATAGAACCTTCCGAAACACAAGACACCGACTTAGCAAACCTTTGACCTTCAAACCAAGAAATACAACCCAAGATAAGTGCAAAGACTACCTGATCGAACTGACTCAGATGATCCATAAGGTACACAGAAATCAGTTGCCTCATAACTCTGTCATAACGATCAGTGAAAGAAAACAGGCATATGCCTAGGCACCATATCTCAATCATAACTCTCAAGACAAGTTCACACCTCCTGATGGTGAACTTGAACACAACACACACTTTCATCAACCGTCTAGTCTGCAAAAAGACTAAATAAAACATGCCGAAAACTTTGCAACCCTCACCATCACTTCCCAAGTGATTTACGTCTGATGACAACCAATCAACCAAGAGGTTTAAGGGTCTTAACATCTTGAAGATGCACAGCAGATTACCTGAGAAACGCCCAAGGACAATCTGAAACCCTTCACAATGATTAACACTAGGTAGGATAACCTTATCCCCCAACTTGAAATACACACCTGGAGCCTCAAACATCTGCTCCCCAGTATGATTTAATCCTTCACCCACAATATGACTCTGTAAGTCAACACCACACTTGAGTGGAACATACACTTTTATCACTCGTGCATCAAAGTTAATTGGATCTGAATATAGAGATACTGCTCTAGTATAACTCACCACTTCCTCAGAACTACTGGTTGCACAACCTACTTGAGTAAACTCTCTCTGCTCAACCACAAGGCTTGACAAAGATGTCCCACAGTCCATTACTTCACAAGAAAATGGCTCCTGCAGAATAAAGGTAGATTTCAACATCCTACACACACTCTGACTCAATGTACCCAATGAGAAATACTTACTCCACATAGAATAAGAATCACAACTCCGCAACTTAGATCCAAATGCTACTTTACCAGTCTCAATTGTTTTACCAAAATTTCCTCCCATGACTTCTGGAGCTGCTCGGAGTACTGTCTGCTCACAATCAATAATATCACTATCAAGCTGGGTCACATCCTCACAGACAACTGAAGAGGGAGGCTCACTGAGTCTCCATCTACTCAACAGAAGCTGATCCTCTGGCTGCTTTCCCACACTCTCCAAAACTGGATCTACAGTACAGACTGTCTCCTTGCTTCTCTCTGAAATTTTAGGGTCAGTTCTACTCAATGCACTTAAATTAAGGGAATCTGAAACGAGCGGGCAAGTAACAGGTAGTTTGACCTCCTCCCCTATTATAATCACCTTGACTAGGGTGAGGCGGGGCCTCTACAACAGACTTACTCTCGACAACTGATTCTAAACTTGGAGTGAGCGGGAATACTTCTGCCAACCCGACATCTTGTCCTAAACCATTCACTTGGCTGGAATACAGAGTCGTGGCTTTTAAGTTTCTCTCAACTCCTGGCACAACGTTCGTAGTGAGCGGGCAAGACAATGGTACATGGACATCCTTTCCCAATTTATTGGAATAAAGCAGAGTCATAGTATCAGGCTTACTCTCAACAACTAAATCGGTCACACAGGAAACTGGAACACCCACATCCCACTTCTCCACTGAAGGGGTACTGGTTACTGGAACAAATGCTTGAGTAACAACATCAGAACTGACAACTGGATTTATATTAGTACTGACATCAGCACAGGTAGAATGGACAAAACCATCTTCTACAACAGGTTGTTCATTCATGGAACTAATTTCAGCACAGGCAGAATAAACATGGTCTGCAACTGGCTGTTTACACAAACAGGGATCATTCTCACCCACAACATGATTTATGGCCACATCATTACCCAATATAACATCCACACCTGGGATGGGCAACTGTGTACTAACACCCACAGTGCATAAACTTGGTGTAATGGTGGATCTGAAATTAATGTCTATTAGAGGTACAGTTTTACATCTTGCAACACTCTGAAGAACAACAAACTTTCCAGTCTCTCTCTTTTCAACATCAGAAAGAATACTGGATGAAATTATGGTTTGGGAAGCACCTGTATCACGAAGAATAACCACTGGCTTCCACTTCCCATTAATACACAAAACTTCACCTGAAGACATATATGGTGAATACTGTTTCACCCAATTGGGGTTTACAGTTACATGTTTATTAGTAAATTTATTTTGCACACCTCTACAATAAATGAGACCAGTTGGTCGTAACTCAGGGTGCAATATAAAACAGGAATTAATTCCATGGCCTTTTCTCTTACAATGGGAACAGAGCCTTACAGTGGACACACTGATAGAACCAACTGTAGGTTTAGAAATAACCTTATTATTATTTGACATTCCTGACAATGAAGTAGCAGGGTAAGGTTTTGTAAGAGAAGAGCTCATGGGAGTAACTGGAGCACTAGGACTGGATGGATTCTGATAAGGAGTTCGGTGAGCATTATAATATACTCTACGACTAGACTTAGGTGAAGTGGCCGTAAACTGGGCCTTAGTCAACAACTCATGCTCATCCGCGAGCTTTGACAGCTCATAAATGTCTGTTACATTCTTTTGTTCTGCCATAAAAGTAGACAACTTGTCTGGGAGACATGACAATACTTCTTCCATTATAAGAAGATTCTTTAGAGCATCAAACTCAGTTACTGAAAGTGACTTTAACCATCTGTTGCAAAAATTCGTCTTCTGACGAGTAAAATCTGCTATTGTCTGATCACTTACCCTCCTTAGGTTCCTAAACATCTGCCTGTGTGCCTCTGGATTTAATTGATACGCATTTAAGATGCTTTTCTTTACAAATTCGTAATCAAAGCTATGAGCGTCAGGTAGGGATGTAAAAACCTCCTGACTACGCCCCTTAAATTGAGACTGCATAATGGCTACCCACTGATCTTTTGGCCAGTTCATACTGATGGCAATTATATAAAAATGTGCAAAGAAAACCTAAGGATCCTCCTCATTGAACTTGGGTAACTCTATATACTTATTCATCCTGATGATGGGATTATTATCACTATTTGTTGAAACATTACTAGTATTTCCATGCCCAGCTGCCATACGCTGTGATTCAAGCCTGAAGTTAGTGTCAGCCATTTGTTGTTGAATCTCTAATTGTTGCTTTTTTGTGGCTTCTAGTTGCAACTCAATTAAACATCTTCTATTTTGTGCCTCAAGTTCTAAACGCCTAGTCTCAAGCTCCCTCTGCTGAGCTTCAGCCTCTAATATTTTCTGTTCTTTTTGAGCTTCAAGTTCTAATATTCTCTGTACTTTTTGAGCTTCAAGCTTAGCATTGGCTATTTGCGCTTCTAACTCAAGACGCTTTAACGTCATCTGATCACTCGACTCCTCTCTTAACTCCTCTAGAATTTCTTCCTCTAACTCCCCATTCTCAACAAAATGTGTCACAATGACTTTCACAAGTTGGGCTTTAACCATTCTATTGTTGGCTGTCAAATCCAAATGATTTGCCATTTGTACTAACTCAGTCTTTTTTAGGCTCTTAATCCCTTCAAAGTCTGGGTGAGCCACCAACGACACAACTTGCTCCTCCATTGTTACTAACACTTGGCACTTGATTCACAACAATAATTAAAACAATGGCACTGCACTACACTTCACTGTAAAATTGTCACCACACTGAAAATTCGCTTGGCCTCACTGCACAAACAAAATATATAGGATGACTTACCTCAAAATCGTGAAACGTTGTTACTTGACACACAGGAAAGCTTGCTTGGCACATGGAATAGTTCTTAAGAAACACACAGACACTTGACACACTGGTACCTAGGAAGGCAAGGTTAGATTAGCACAGTTAAGTTTAAGTGGGAACAATATTTCCCGGCACAGGCCCCTATAACTCTTTGTTACCTATCGTTCGTTACGGCTCGTGACCCTACAACAGCTAACTTTAAAAAAGGTCTAGGGTTACTAAAAAACTGCTGTTCACAAGAGCGGGTCACCAGTATAACCCCTTAATAAGTAATGAGCACTTTATTCAAATTTTCCTTTAGGACTGAAAAATTATACATATAACTTATAATATATATATTGAATACAGTATAATATAAAAACACAGATGGTAAAGTTAACTTATACAACAAACCAAAAGTATTGTCATCACACTGAATATAATATAATAAAATATGGCACAACATGAAGTAACAGACTTATCTCCCACATGTTATTCCTTCGAGTCCCTTGAAGCTACTGACTCCTCGCGCCTCGTCTGTACCCATAATTCTCTCCCGTCTGTCTCATCCAGGATGAGGGATGGAAACTAAAGACTTTTTAATATTTAAAACTAATTGAACAACCACTTGTTCTCAAAACACATAAGAATGCAAATTACATATAATAGTTACTTGCAAAATATATAAGTACAATGCCACCTGCTTAATTACAGTAAATAAACAATTATATAAACTTAGTAAAAGTGACATCTGGAACTCCCAAACTGAACAGGTCCAGCAATTCTAACTTCCCGAATCTAACAGGTATTAGACGTGTGAAAAGCAACCGCGCTCCTGTCTCAACTGACGCTGCCACACCACAAGATAATTTACAAAAATATAATGTGTGTATATATATGATGAAATGGAACAAAAGTTTATTTTAAATTTATATACGTATCCAGCTAGGAGTACGTAACACGGCATACAGGGTGTTGAGGGTTCTAACAAACAAGCGGTTGTCGGTCCTGGCGATCAGTTCTGGGAGGTGCATTGATGCGGGTATGACGCAGTTGTTTGGAGAGATGACAGGGTGTGCCAAAGATGGTCAAGGATTTAAGATCTAATTCTTGAGTGCCTGGCAATCCTACACCAATCCTGAACCCATGTAGTCGTTGCCCAACCACCCAACACTGGTTGGGTTCCCAGGGTACCGGTTGGAATGGTTGCAAGGCGAGGCCGCTACCTGGCAAGACAGGAAAAGCGTCTGGGCAGCTGGTGTGCGCAGCTGTGGGAGAGCTGGGAGTGGCGGTTGCTGAGGCGTTGGCAGGGGTGGTGGGTTTCGCCGATGCTATCATCTGAGCGATTACGTCCTGTCTGCGATGTCAGGGCATCTCTTGAATTATTTCACTCATCTGAAAACATTTAATTCCCTTTATTTGATATGCAGCTAAATAGTTTCTCGTTTTATACATCCATCCACGTTTCTGTTATTGTGATAATTTCTAGCGTTTATGGGCTGATAAGAGCATTTAAATATTGTATTATTTTTCAAGACCCGTATTATTTGTGTAATCCACCATAAGGGTATTATTATGCTGCGGCATGTCACCATCTCTGTTCCTTTACCGTTTACTCAAACTTTTTCCCTGCCAACGCTTGCCTTTTATTTTTATCCTTCCCAAAAATCCATTCTAATACCCTTATCATCTAATAGTTGTAATCCAAACAAACCCCTACAAACACAGATTCCAAGAGAGAGATACAGGATACTTCTTGTCTGACAATTTCCAGTCGATTCACATAAGATCTGATTCTTGAGTGTCTGGCAGGCCTACAACATTCCTAAACCCATGCAGGTCTATTTAAAATCAGAATAAATTTTGCTCCTTGTCAATTTTGCTTGACATTTAATTTATTAGGGTAATTTTCTGGTCACACGTTTAAAATTTCAAACAAAACTTCGTATGTTCGTATATTTCAAACAAAGTATTTGTATTAAGTCACACCACATAGCAACTGCTTTGCATTTTTTTACGTATTGAAATATTCTGTGAATGATAGCACGTATTAGTGCTATTATATATAAATATAGGTTAAGACGCAGATAGTGAAAGCTTTGATGAGAAGAGAAGAGATAAGCGAGTTAGAGAGATATTGAGGATTAGAGAGAGTAGGGAGAGAGTGAGAGTGGAGAGTAAATGACAGCAGAAACAGAGTAGAGAGAGTGACAGAGGTGAGGAAGGACTCGTAACCATCCCGTCCTCTCAAATCGTACATTGCATTTTGATGTACATTTTGATGCTGATGTACTAACATTTATTGTGACTCGCAAAATTAGCCTGACGTCCCGTTTTCTATTCGTAACTCCTCGGTTAGGTTAGGTTCAGTCAATTTAATGCATCGGTTTCGTGACGTTATGAACGCTCGAAAGGAGAGGCTGCATGAACATCACATGAATTGAAGGTCATATTTCAATTGTCTTACATTTCTATTAAATATCTTTCAGTTATATCAACTAAAACTAATCAGTAAAATAAAATTCATATGTTGTAATCATGCAATTAATTAGTGGGTGAATTCCATGAATTGCAACTAAAATTGTAATTAACAATTATAACACTGTGTTGTGTAAATTCTGTTAATACTGAATGCATACGACCGAGCAGTTATAACAATTATTAATCATGTATGTCAAATGTTGGATAATATGCTCGAATATGACAAGAAAAAACAATATCAAACAAATGCATATGTTCATTTCTATAATACTGCATCTTATTTGTCAGAGATCGTTTCTGTTATACTTTATATATAAATCCATATAACAATAACGTTTTAATTATAACTCCTCGCCTCGCCTCTCTGTTGAATGCAGAAAGACTTTTCACCTCCCTTGTCGAGCACAAATTGCCTCAAAATATAACTTGTCGTTGTTCTGTAAGCGCTGTGTGAAGATTCAGAGGTGATTTCCAACAAGTATTGAAGACCATCAGAACACAGCAAGCCCTACCGTAAATGTCCTAGGACCTTCTGGACTAAACATGGCAGCTCCTATTAACATCCAGCCCGAGCACTTTCAGATATACATAGTTTATCCGCACTTGAAATGATTTGTTCCTCTATCATCCGCTCTTTTCCCATACCAATATTTACTCAGGTCTCTCCTGAATGTAAACTTATTCAATTCTTATTGGTGTTGTAAACATTATTCATTGCTGGCGTAGATTCGACAGCTAACTTGTAACTAAATTTTGATTTAGATTTAGACGGCTAATTGCAAGTGATATGAACTGTAACATTAAGCCGAGTGACTGAACGACATCCAGAATACAACGTGTTTTGCTAATGATGAATCACAATAAGTTGGATGAAGATTAGACACCCAACCCAGACGTCTGAAAATCATTCAGAGAATATCGGTTCATTTGACGTAGAGTAGATATTCCGGAACAAGAGGTCGACACTATAGAAAACATTTTGGTAAGCACACTCTTCGGAGAGCAGCTGCAGCAGTAGGGAGAGATCCAGACCTGCCAGCTTTTTATTAAACCAATTTTCAGGGCAAGTAGAGCCACCACTGCTCTTGTGCTGGCCCTTACACCGGACCCTTGTGTTTCCCCCGCCGTTCCTGTCTCCGATAGTGATATTTTTTTCAGTTTAGTTCATTTATTATGCACCCCATTTCCATCCTGTGAGTGGTAGCGGAAAAGGTTACTATACACCCTAAATTCGTTTAGATAAGTAAGTCGCAGTTTAGATAATAGAGATAAAAAGTTAAATTTAAATATTTAAATATAAATTGATCTTTATTAACATAACACGAGAACAAAAAAACACTAGATACATTTAAATTGCAGATGATGGATTGGAACATTCAAGACAGCTCCTATTTATATTCACTCAACCACATTCTTATGCTTATCTACATACACCCGAAGTAATCCAGTGATCGCATCTCTATTCTGTTACACGATATTTTGTTGAATAATTCAGCATCCTTTTTTTTCTGACCAGTGTTTATACAGGTCTCCCTTGAAATCCAATTAATAATCATTGTTTCGCTTTTCTCTGATTGTTGTTATATTTAAAATTGTGTATCCTCCATATTATACCGTTTACCCATTTATATACTTCAGTCATGTCACTCCGTCCTCTTCGTTCTTTTAGTGAATGTAAATTTCACTTTTAAATCACTCTTCACAAGGAAGATTATCTTCCTCTTTCCTGAGATTAACTTTGTCCCAGTAAATATATGGTCATTCAGTATTATGAAAACTAAAATTGAACTGCATAATCTGAGGGTTAACAAGAGCGAGATGTATGCAACAGTAATTTTCAGTTAATTAAACCCCTTTCTCGAAAGCAGGTGCGTTTCATGATTGACTATTTCATGAAGTCCAGGTTTAGGAAATGTAACGTACTATATATATATATGTATATATATATATATATATATATATATATATATATATATATATATATATATATATATATATATATATATATATATATATATGCGAACAAGCCTGAATGGTCCCCAGGACAATATGCAACTGAAAACTCACACCCCAGAAGTGACTCGAACGCATACTCCCAGGTGCAACGCAACTGGTATGTACAAGACGCCTTAATCCACTTGACCATCACGACCGGACAAAATGAGGTGATAGCCGAGGCTATTTGAACCACCTCACCGCCGGCACTCGGATAGTAATCTTGGGCATAGCATTTTACCAAATCACCTCATTCTTTGGGGCACACGTGAGGAACACAAATGCGAACAAGCCTGAATGGTCCCCAGGACAATATGCAACTGAAAACTCACACCCCAGAAGTGACTCGAACCCATACTCCCAGGTGCAACGCAACTGGTATGTACAAGACGCCTTAATCCACTTGACCATCACGACCGGACAAAATGAGGTGATAGCCGAGGCTATTTGAACCACCCCACCGCCGGCACTCATGTGATGGTCAAGTGGATTAAGGCGTCTTGTACATACCAGTTGCGTTGCACCTGGGAGTATGGGTTCGAGTCACTTCTGGGGTGTGAGTTTTCAGTTGCATATTGTCCTGGGGACCATTCAGGCTTGTTCGCATTTGTGTTCCTCACGTGTGCCCCAAAGAATGAGGTGATTTGGTAAAATGCTATGCCCAAGATTACTATCCGAGTGCCGGCGGTGGGGTGGTTCAAATAGCCTCGGCTATCACCTCATTTTGTCCGGTCGTGATGGTCAAGTGGATTAAGGCGTCTTGTACATACCAGTTGCGTTGCACCTGGGAGTATGGGTTCGAGTCACTTCTGGGGTGTGAGTTTTCAGTTATATATATATATATATATATATATATATATATATATATATATATATATATATATATATATATATATATATATATATATATATATATATATATATATGTCGTACCTAGTAGCCAGAACGCACTTTTCAGCCTACTATGCAGAGCCCGATTTGCCTAATAAGCCAAGTTTTCCTGAATTAATATATTTTCTCTAATTTTTTTCTTATGAAATGATAAAACTACACATTTCATTATGTATGAGGTAAATTTTTTTTTATTGGGGTTAAAATTAACGTAGATATATGACCGAACCTAACCAACCCTACCTAACCTAACCTAACCTATCTTTATAGGTTAGGTTAGGTTAGGTAGCCGAAAAAGTTAGGTTAGGTTAGGTTAGGTAGGTTAGGTAGTCGAAAAACAATTAATTCATGAAAACTTGGCTTATTGGTCAAATCGGGCCTTGCATAGTAGGCTGAGAAGTGCGTTCTCGCTACTAGGTACGACATATACATATATACATATATATATATATATATATATATATATATATATATATATATATATATATATATATATATATATATATATATATATATATATATATATATATATATTTATATATATATATATGTACATATATATATATATATATATATATATATATATATATATATAAATATATATATATATATATATATATATATATATATATATATATATATATATAAATATATATATATATTATTAAATATGACCGAAAAAGTAAGATTAATAATTCTAACACGAATTTTCTTCAACACAATCGGGATGATAGCCGACAGAGTGTATCGTGATCCAGCCTGTACTCCTCTTGACATACCCGAAAATATTCTAAGGAAACTACTCCAAGCTTGTACTAAAGAGGCACCCTTCTTGAGCCCGGATGGGCACATGTATAAGCAAGTAGATGGGGTCGCCATGGGTTCTCCCCTAGGTGTCCTGTTTGCAAACTTCTACATGGGTACCGTCGAGCAAAAAGTCTTAGTCGACATGAACTTGAAACCGGCCATATACTGCATGTATGTTGACGACATTTTTACGCAGGTACCTGATGTCAGACATCTGCAGGAGCTGAAGGAAGCATTTGAGCAGAGTTCCGTGCTGCGTTTCACTTACGAGATGGAAAAGGATGGGAAGCTGCCCTTTCTAGATGTAACAGTCATGGAAAAGAGCGGAGGTTTCCACACTGCAGTCTACATTAAGGAAACGAACATAGGAATGTGCCTAAATGCCAACAGCGACTGCCCAGACAGGTACAAGAGGAGTGTTGTTAACGCATATGTCGACCGTGCTCTAAGCCACAGCTCAGAATGGAAGCAAGTCGACGAAGAACTCTGAAGGGTAAGGCAGGTCCTAGTCAACAACAGCTTCTCCAATGGTTTCGTCAAAGACATCATAAGAAGGAAAGTGAAACGCCATGGAACCTCTGAAGAGACAACTAACACAACACCTATACCCCCTATTAGACTATTTAACAGGAACTTCTTTTCCACAGCTCATAAAACAGAGGAAAGGGTCCTGAAAGATATTGTTAATAGAAACGTTATCCCTACAGACAAAAATCAGAGGATACAACTGACGATTTACTATAAAACCAGAAAAACGGCCAGCCTACTCATGAGAAACTCTCCAGACACAAAGCAGAATGCTTTAAAAGAGACCAACGTCGTCTATGCCTTCAAATGCCCTCTTGGGGACTGTAAGCTCCAAAAAACCCAGTATATAGGCAAGACAACAACATCTCTTTCTAGGCGTTTAACGATGCATAAACAACAGGGCTCCATTAAGGAACATATAATCTCTTCCCACAACCAAACCATCGCCAGAGAAATCCTAGTAAACAACACAGAAATCATCGATAGATACAGCGATAGCAGGCGGCTTGACGTTTGCGAGGCACTACACATTAAGAAGTCAACACCAGCAATCAACGGCCAATTAATGCACAACTATATTCTACCCACCTCAAGACTCCGCTCCAATATAGAAGCATCAAGAAATATGGACCAATAGGCTTTCTACAATCACTTCCATTTCAATACCCATTGTTTCGTGTTCTGTCTTGTGTTGATGAAATTAATACCCTATTAATGCCACCTCTTGTTCTGTCTTGTGTTGATGAAATTAATACCCTATTAATGCCACCTCTTGTTCTGTCTTGTGTTGATGAAATTAATACCCTATTAATGCCACCTCACCCCATCCACCTCACTCAAATGTAGATATAAACAAAAATCGGAGATGTGTAAGTTCTATTCAGTTGTGTATTTGTAAACTAAAGTCTTTGAAAATGTAATAAGTTTTACGAAACGCGCTCGTGTTGCGTCAGACTAGAAATAAAAATGAATTTTGGAGAATTGATTTTTGAATTACCTCCAACAGTGAAAAGAAATGTACGAAAGATTGAGAAAATTCGTGTTAGAATTATTAATCTTACTTTTTCGGTCATATTTAATAATATATGTCTACAAGAAAGACTGCTACCAAAATATATATATATATATATATATATATATATATATATATATATATATATATATATATATATATATATATATATATATATATATATATATGTCGTACCTAGTAGCCAGAACGCACTTCTCAGCCTACTATGCAAGGCCCGATTTGCCTAATAAGCCAAGTTTTCCTGAATTAACATATTTTCTCTAATTTTTTTCTTATGAAATGATAAAGCTACCCATTTCATTATGTATGAGGTCAATTGTTTTTTATTGGAGTTAAAATTAACGTAGATATATGACCGAACCTAACCAACCCTACCTAACCTAACCTAACCTATCTTTACAGGTTAGGTTAGGTTAGGTAGCCGAAAAAGTTAGGTTAGGTTAGGTTAGGTAGGTTAGGTAGTCGAAAAACAATTAATTAATGAAAACTTGGCTTATTAGGCAAATTGGGCCTTGCATAGTAGGCTGAGAAGTGCGTTCTGGCTACTAGGTACGACATATATATATATATATATGTGTGTAGTAGCCAGAACTCACTTCTCAGCCTACTATGCAAGGCCCGGTTTGCCTAATAAGCTAAGTTTTCATGAATTAATTGTTTTTCGACTATCTAACCTACCTAACCTACCTAACCTAACCTAACCTAACTTTTTCTACTACCTAACCCAACCTAACCTATAAAGATAGGTTAGGTTAGGTTAGGTATGGTTAGGTTCGGTCATATATCTACCTATATTTTAACTCCAATAAAAAAATTTGACCTCATACATAATGAAATGGGTAGCTTTATCATTTCATAAGAAAAAAATTAGAGAAAATATATTAATTCAGTAAAACTTGGCTTATTAGGCAAATCGGGCCATGCATAGTAGGCTGAGAAGTGCGTTCTGGCTACTAGGTACGACATATATATATATATATATATATATATATATATATATATATATATATATATATATATATATGTCGTACCTAATAGCCAGAACGCACTTCTCAGCCTACTATTCAAGGGCCGATTTGCCTAATAAGCCAAGTTTTCATGAATTAGTGTTTTTTTGTCTACCTAACCTACCTAACCTAACCTAACCTAGCTTTTTTTGGCTACCTAACCTAACCTTACCTATAAATATAGGTTAGGTTAGGTTAGGTAGGGTTGGTTAGGTTCGGTCATATATATTCGTTAATTTTAACTCCAATAAAAAAAAATTGACCTCATACATAGAGAAAAGGGTTGCTTTATCATTTCATAAGAAAAAAATTATAGTAAATATATTAATTCAGGAAAACTTGGCTTATTAGGCAAATCGGGCCTTGAATAGTAGGCTGAGAAGTGAGTTCTGGCTACTAGGTACGACATATATATATATATCATTTCATAAGAAAAGGATATATATATATATATATATATATATATATATATATATATATATATATATATATATATATATATATATATATATATATATATATATATATATATATATATATATATATATATATATATATATATATATATATATATGTATATATATATATATATATATATATATATATATATATATATATATATATATATATATATATATATATATATATATATATATATATATATATATATATATATATATATATATATATATATATATATATATATATATATATATATATATATATATATATATATATATATATATATATATATATATATATATATATATATATATATATATATATATATATATATATATATATATATATATATATATATATATATATATATATATATATATATATATATATATATATATATATATATATATATATATATATATATATATATATACTACAATAAGATGTTACCTTCAAGATACGTCTACCAGTTGCACAAAACGTTTTGACCAGGAGGCAAACGTACCCAAGACTCCCCCCTACTCCACACTCCCTCCATGCCGGCTCCATCATCAACCAGCAAACTACCATTCCCAGCCTGCCTGCTTCTAATTGGTGATCCGCCGACTGCACACTTGCACCTTTGCACTTCAGCGCCCTCTACTTAATCGATGTCTGGGCTTGAACCAGTCATTGAAGTTAGAATATCTTGTGCTCTCAAACTGTGAACAACTAACTGATATACACTCTGTCTATCAGGTGGATGTTTCTCAGCTAGCACTTTATTCTCAGCACCTGTTTAATCAATTTTGTCTTTATATTATAGAGTAACGTCATTCCTGTTCTTAACTTTTATGTTATATTTTTTGACGTGTTTGTTTGCACTGTACATAGCCACGGGATTCTTTTGTTCATAATTTGTTTTCAATATTTATTAAAGTTTCATTGTTCATACTATGTGTTTTGTGTGTCTTCCCTTATTTTACCACAGACAACAGCCAAGCAGTCTATCTTTTTTTTTGGAAATGTGATAGGCATTGACACCAACCATTAGAGGACTGCCGAACATATACACTCCTGCACTTTCCCGTCACATTTAATGGGGGCCTGTCCTAGGAGCTTCACTCAGGTACTAGTACCAGAACATCAATTTGTGGTAAGTGTACTTGGCTTTGATACAGTTGCTTTTCAATATTTTCATTACTTTTAATATTTATATGGTGCTGTGTGTATTGTGCATTCCGAGAGTAGCATATTGTGAGTGTTGGATAACTTTGGATTACGTGGTAACTGAAGGCCTCAGTCCTTCTCTTAATTGGTCATCCCTCCCTCCGTGTTATTACTCGTGTTTTCCACTTTCTGTCCCTAGGATATTTCTCAATCAGACAGATCATCATCTTGGTACCCTGGTACTTTGATTTGTCTTCGGGTCAAAGCACCCTATCTTCTGCAATCCGACCGAAGGAGGATACAGATGGCCAAAGTTCCTCTAGCACGGACTAAGTTGCTGAGTTGGGACCTCAGCAGCAGTTCTAGTCACCAGTTGACACTCGCACCCCTACACGTCGGTCAGAGATGATGATATTTACTTAGGTAGGGAATTAGCTTTCTTTTTTCAGAGCACAAAGTTCGCTAATTCTGTAAGAATCATATTTCATTTAGTGGGAAAACCCTTGCTTCTGTCCTATAGAGACTCGGCAAGGTATGCCTACATTCTTGGACTACCTTATTCACTTTTGAAACAATTAAATGTTTCATTTTAGAAACTATCAGTTTCATTTATTTAGTAGGATTTTCTTGCCCTTATTCTCTTACATTGAGTACCGGGTACAAGATTTCCTGCGCTTTTGATTGACTAATCATTTACCCTACTAAAATTAACGTTAATTGTTAACGATTAAAATTCCACAGGATAGTTACCAGTTGCCAAGTTATCCTGTTACTGTCACTTCCATATCACAAGTATATTCGTTGTACATTTATTTGCTATTTTTCACCATGTTTCGTCAGGTGAAATAGGGAACTTAAGTCGTGCCAAGAAGACCGAATTCCAAACTCTTGCACACGAGTATCAACTAGATACTCCCCATGGAGCCAACATAAATTACTTGCACAATTTAATATTGGATCACCTCTTAGATGAAGGGAAGATTGACTCTGAAACTCACGAAAATTATTCTATTGCAGATAGACATGCTCAGACAACTATGAAACTCAAGCTCGAACTTGCAAAGATAGAGCGGGAGCAACAAAAAGAAGCCCTCCAACAACAAAAAGAAGGTATACAAATGAGAGAAAGAGAGGCGGCCCTAAGGAAAGAAGAAGCGGAAGTTCTTCTTTCTAAAGAAAGAAGAACAAGAACGCCAGATGGCCCTCAAAGAACGAGAGGCTGCCCTGAGGAAAGAAGGAAGGGAACGTGAGACTACACTACTCCGTGAGCATGAGCGAGTACAGCTTGAAGCAAGACAACGTCACCTGAAGATGCAACGCGAGCATGATAAGAAGCAAGCCGATATGGCTATAGCATGTCGTCAACATGAACTCGCGTTGGAAACTACACACCACACTCAGCGCCAACAAGCTACAGCTAGTCTTCCCGTAAGTTTCAATGTCTCCCATGCAAGTAAGTTAATGCCACCATTCGTTGAGACAGCGATCGATGTCTTTTTCACCACTTTTGAGACCCTAGCTAAAAAACTTAGCTGGCCTGCAGATCAATGGTCTACCCTTCTCAGAGTGCATCTCACAGGTAGAGCTGCAGTTACTCTCAGTACCTTAGCGTATGAGAATGACTACCAGACCCTGAAGCAAGCAGTTTTGGACGCCTACCTTCTCTCCACCAAAAGCTACAGACAAAAATTCCGTGATTATCTAAAGGCAACCTTTCTAGAATTTGCCAATACAAAGAAAAGATATTTCATTAAATAGCTTGAAGCAGCACATGACTAAATTTTCAGAACTCGTCAACCTCATGCTAATTGAGGAATTCTTGAGACGTGTTCCCCCTTCCGTCCGTTTATATTTAGCAGATAAAGAAGAACCCGATTACATCAGATGTGCGAAGTCGGCTGACACCTACAGCCTCATCCACCGGCTTACACCAGAACCACTTTCCAGTAAGAAATCTTGGTATAGTTATGATAAAGTGAGTGCCGATCAAGCGAGCTCTCAATTGTATTGTAAGTATTGTAAACTCTATGGACATACTATAGATAAATGTGGGAAGGCTCAATACAAAGGCAATGAAACTACTAAACCCAAACCGACTCCTCCTAAGTCTGGTAAGCCTGTCATGAATGTTGGTGTTCCTGTTAATGATCTTTCTCTCTTCAGCAAACACCTATATCCTGGAACTGTCTCTGCCAGCAGTACAGATTCAGAGGGGTGTTTCAAATTGAAGATCTTGAGGGACACAGCGGCTCTTCAGTCAATAATATTGAAATCAGCTGTGCCTAACATCACCTACACCGGGGAAACCGTCTTTATCACTGACCTCACCTGTACCACTCCGTATCCACTCGCCAGAGTTCACCTGGATTGTCCTTTTGTGACCGGTGAAGTCCAAGTCGCCATCAGGGAAAAGCCTTTTCCCATGTCTGGAGTGCAACTTCTCCTGGGCAACGAGTTGGCACAAGATCTGCAACCGTCCAACCTGATCATCATGGACAAACCCCAGGTGTGTAACTCTGTAGTGGACAATCCCATCTTTAAGTATGTTTCAGCAGAGGTCCAAGAAAGTGATGAAGTTTCTTCTCCGGTTTTGGTGACCACCCGTGCACAAGCTGCACGCCCGCAACCAGCTGACTCTACTGCAACCGCTGTCCCTCAAGACCCTCAGAATCTACCACCGAATCTTACTAGTTTAGAGTTCCGTAAGTTACAGAGGGAGGATCCATCATTAACACCATTATTCTTCCAGGCTAAGACTCAACCTGACAGTATACCTGGGTTCTTCCTAGAGAATCAGTTGCTCTACCGCAGGTACAGACCCATTAAGCTGAAGGAGGATGACGATTGGGCAAATGTCGAACAACTAGTGATTCCCACCAGCCTACGGCCCGATATTCTACACCTGGCCTACGGAGCACTTTCTCACTATGATTTTAACAAAACCTACCACGGAATCAGACAAGACTACTACTGGCCAGGTATGGTTAAAGACGTCAAAAGTTACGTGCAACAGTGTCAGATGGCAGGTAAACCTAACATCTCTATTCCTAACGCACCGTTGAATCCTATCCCAGTGCCTTCGGAACCTTTCCACAGGCTCATTTTAGACTGTGTTGGTCCTTTACCCCGGACCAGTTATGGCAACGCCTATATACTAACTATCCTGCGTCCTACCACCAGATTTCCCATAGCAGTTCCAGTGAAGAACATCACGGCTGCTACGGTTGTAAAGCATCTATTGAAGATCTTCACTCAATACGGATTTCCCAGGGAGATTCAGAGCGACTGTGGTACCAACTTCACCAGTGATCTCTTCAAGAAGACACTGGAAGAGTTCACCATCACACAGTTATTGTCCAGCCCCTATCATCCTGCTTCACAGGGTTCTCTTGAACGTAGTCATCAGACTATTAAAGCACTTCTAAAGAAATTTTGCAATGAAACCTTAAAGGACTGGGATAAACAACTTGACCTCATTATGTGCATTTTCAGAAGTCTCCCCAATGAGTCTCTAGGAGTATCTCCTTATGAGATGCTCTACGGACGTAAGTGCCGAACTCCTCTCAAAGCTTTTAAAGAATCTCTACGTAATGCCACGTTCAGTGACCCTCAGAATGTGCCCCAGTTTCTTCAAAACTTAAAACACATTCTAGAGAGAGTACGTAAATTTGCTAATGACAATCTATTGAAAGCTCAGGAGAGGATGAAGACTCATTTTGACCAAAGCAGCAAACTAAGGTAATTTAAGCCAGGAGACTTCGTGTTGGCATATTTTCCTATCCCAGGTTCTCCATTGCAAAAACAAGTTTTCAGGACCTTACCGCATCAAGGAGTGCAGAAACAACCACAACTACGTTCTTGAGACTCCAGATAGGCGGCGGAAGACCCAGTTGTGCCACGTCAACCTTCTGAATCAGTGTCAAGGTACTCCCCCCACTGTGTTGGTATCATTATCCGCATTTAAAGGTCCATGCCTCCACAGTGAGACTTTCCCTGCTTCTCCTCCCGAAAGCACTAACACTGAGTCAGTGCCTTCCAACTCTGAAATACTTAATGATCTTCATACCTATTTGCAGGACAGTAATAGTGCTCCTCTCATCAGAATCTTCAAGGAACATCAGAAGTTGTTCAGCGATGATCCACAGGAGTGTAATGTGGTTCAGCACGACATCCAGCTACTCCCTGACACCCGGCCGATTCGTCAACCTTTCTACCGAATCAGCCCGAGCAAAAAGGAAGTTATGCGTGCTGAAGTACAGTACCTCCTGGATCATGGGCTGGCCACCCCTAGTGAGTCCCCTTGGGCCTCACCCTGCATCTTGGTGCCGAAACCACACGGTAAAGTGAGGCTATGTACCGATTACCGGAAATTGAATCTTGTGACTGTCAAGGATGCTTACCCATTACCTAGAATAGATGACATCCTTGACGCCATTGGTAATGCTCGGTATTTATCCAAACTAGACTTACTCAAGGGATACTACCAAGTGTGTTTGACAGAGCGAGCTAAGGAAATATCTGCCTTTACCACTCCTTTTGGCCTTTACAGACATGAACGCCTTCCATTTGGACTATGTAATGCCCCGGCCACCTTCCAGCGAGCTGTCAACCGCGTCATCCAGGGCTTAGATCACACCTACGCCTACTTGGATGACATCGTTGTGGCAACTAACACCTAGAGCGAACATCTGCTCCAGGTGCAACGATTGTTCGCCAAGCTCCTGACAGCCGGCCTCATCATCAACTTGGGCAAGTCCACCTTTGCTGAAGGTAAAGTGCGTTATCTGGGTCATGAGATAGGGAATGGCAGCCTAGCTCCGCTAAACATACACACTCAAGCCATCCAGCATTACCCACAGCCTACCACCAGGAAGCAGCTACTGCGCTTCCTTGGTCTTGTCTCCTACTACCGTAGGTTTGTGAAGAATTTTAGTACGGGAGCGACACCATTAATCACTTTAACCAGCCCCAAGCAACGTTATCATTGGACCATTCAGCAAACCATTGCTTTTGAACAACTTAAATCCCTGCTCTGTTCTAATCCTATTCTCGCCTCGCCAGATATCACCAAGCCTTTCATCCTCCATGTCAACGCCAGTGGTACCGGCATCGGGGTCGTCCTGATGCAACAACGAGGCGAGGATGTTCTACCTGTTAGCTACTAAAAGTTAAAACCTCACCAGAAGAATTACAGCACTATCGAAAAGGAACTCCTCTCCCTCGTCCTGAACTTATA
Source organism: Procambarus clarkii (assembly GCF_040958095.1). NCBI lineage: Eukaryota > Metazoa > Arthropoda > Malacostraca > Decapoda > Cambaridae > Procambarus > Procambarus clarkii. The sequence continues at coordinate 27,520,330 of NC_091160.1, forward strand.
GCACTTTGAATCGTACCTACAAAGTGCTCGGTCTACCACCATCTACTCGGACCACAATCCCCTACGCTTCCTGCAACAAGCCCAATTCAACAATCAACGACTTCTACGATGGGCTTTGTATCTGCAGATTTTCAACCTGGAGATCTTCTACATCAAGGATTCTGACAACATCATAGCAGACGCCTTCTCCAGAGTCTGAGGTAGAGACAGCTCCACCTACCACTCCACCATCTGAAGACGTAACTTCACCCATTAGAGCAGGCTTCGTGGGAGAGTTGTGACGATAATCTCTTTCAAGAGAGATTGAGCCTGCTCTTCTCTACATAAAGTTACTTATATATACAACAATAAGATGCTACCTTCGGGATACGTCTACCAGTAGCACAAAACGTTTTGACCAGGAAGCAAACTTACCCAAGACTCCCCCCTACTCCACACTCCATGCCGGCTCCATCAGCAAACTACCATTCCCAGCCTGCCTGCTTCTGATTGGTGATCCGCCGACTGCACACATGCACCTCTGCGCCCTCTACTTAGTCGATGTTTGGGCTTGAACCAGTCACTGAAGTTAGAATATCTTGTGCTCTCAAACTGTGAACAACTAACTGATATACACTCTTGTCTATCAGGTGGATGTTTCTCAGCTAGCACTTTATTCTCAGCACCTGTTTAATCAATTTTCTGTCTTTATATTATAGAGTAACGTCATTCCTGTTCTTAATTTTTATGTTATATTTTTTGACTTGTTTGTTTGCACTGTACATAGCCACGGGATTCTTTTGTTCATAATTTGTTTTCAGTATTAATTAAAGTTTCATTGTTCATACTATGTGTTTTGTGTGTCTTCCCTTATTTTACCACAGACAACAGCCAAGCAGTCTCTTTTTTTTGTAAATGTGACTAGGCATTGACACCAGCCATTAGGAGGACTGGCTAACATCTACACTCCTTCACTTTCCCGTGTCAATATATATATATATATATAATATATATATATATATATATCGTACCTAGTAGCCAGAACGCACTTCTCAGCCTAATATGCAAGGCCCGATTTGCCTAATAAGCCAAGTTTTCCTGAATTAGTATATTTTCTCTATTTTTTTTTTCTTATGAAATGATAAAGCTACCCATTTCATTATGTATGCGGTCAATTTTATTTTATTGGAGTTAAAATTAACGTAGTTATATGGCCGAACCTAACCAGCCCTACCTAACCTAACCTATCTTTATAGGTTAGGTTAGGCTAGGTAGCCGAAAAGTTAGGTTAGGTTAGGTAGTCGAAAAACAATTAATTCATGAAAACTTGGCTTATTAGGTAAATCAGGCCTTGCATAGTAGACCGAGTACGACGTTCTGGCTACTAGGTACAACATATATATATGTTGTAGCCAGAACGTCGTACTCGGCCTACTATGCAAGGCCTGATTTACCTAATAAGCCAAGTTTTCATGAATTAATCATTTTTCGACCACCTAACCTACCTAACCTAACCTAACCTAACTTTTTCGGCAACCTAACCTAACCTCTAAAGATAGGTTAGGTAGGGTTGGTTAGGTTCGGTCATATATCTACGTTAATTTTAACTCCAATAAAAAAAAATTGACCTCATACATAATGAAATGGGTAGCTTTACTATTTCATAAGAAAAAAAATTGAGAAAATATATTAATTCACGAAAACTTGGCTTATTAGGCAAATCGGGCCATGCATAGTAGGCTGAAAAGTGCGTTCTGGCTACTAGGTACGACATATATATATATATATATATATATATATATATATATATATATATAATATATATATAGGACGGTCCCCTTGAGGACGGAGTCCCCTTGAGGACGGAGGAGGGGGACGGACACGTGGTGAGCAAGGTCCTACACTTGAACCAATTTCAACGAGGATCACGATGCCTGAGCCAGCCAAGAATTGACCTGTGTAGGTATGAATGCCTGCTGAAGGCCCCGGGGGTGACAAGAAGAACCGTATCTCCTTCATTCCAACACTATGAACGTTGAAAGGTGCGTTGTCTGAGCTTTGTGTATGGCGAGGCAGGTACAGTGTATGGGTGAGGGTGAGGGGAGGGTCGCCGCCGTCTCAGTGCCGCCACCCACCAGCCCCCAAGGCGGGGTACGGGGGGAAGGGGGGAGGGATGGGGGAGGCTCTCGAGCTGCCTACAGTGATGTTAGTGGAAAGTTAGTGCGTTCATAAGCAAATCGGTGAGTGTAGTGTTAAAAACAAAGTGCACTAGTGATTTCCCCGAGTGTTTGATAGTGTGTAACAAGTGTGACGGCAGCCTCCCTCGTGTGCCCCCCCCTCCACCACCCCCGCCCGCCATCTTTCCCCACCCCGCTACCTGCGCCCTACCCAGCCAGCCGCCCATCAACACACAGCCTACCCACACACGGTGCCCAGGCCATGCCCAACTCCCCCAGGAGAGTAATGCTTGCCGTGTTACTCTCCATCTGGGAAGGAGAGGGTGCACTCAGTGGGCAGCCAGGCGTCATCACATCTAGGCATGGCACATGTCGCACCTGACACACAGCCTCTTTCCAGCCAAGAAGATGGCCACCCAAGAGGAAACTGTCAAGTGTGTGACAGACGGTATCGTCTCAATTCAAATGGAACTGTCCGCTATCATTCTCTCAATTCAGGTGGTTGTCTAGGGTCTAGGCGCCTGCCCCGGGGCAGTGACGATGGACAACCTGCTGCAGGAGCGAGGAACAATATCTCCCTCAACTTCATTTCAGCAGATAATCTGCTTGAAGCAATCAAAGCGACGTCCACCAGGACCTTGCCCCACATCCCCAAGGCTACCCGTCATCAAGCAGCAGCCAAACTCACCAGTCTGCTGACAAAGGTCAACAATGCTCCTAGAACCATGGCACAATCTCCTTCTATTTGGGAATGCATGCCTAGCATTACCGCCCAGGAGAGACAAGTCATTAGCAACCTCTGTAATCAGAGCTCTTAATGAATTCCCCAGAGCAGACAACCTGGTCCGCCTCCCCCCTCGTGCCAAGAACACCAGCTGCAGGACGACCAACAATAACTCATCTGAGAACCACAAAATGAGAGCACAGATCTCCAGGAAGATAGAAGAGGGCAATACCACAGGTGCCATCAGAATCATGACCAGCGATGACACTATTGCCCCCAGGAACGCCACGACAGCAGAGGCTCTTCAAGACAAACACCCACCCAGAGCCCCCGACAGCAGCAGGGATCCCCAGGAAAACAATGCTGGCATAGAACCCTTGACTGTTCGAGAATCTGAGGTGTACAAAGCAGCCATGTCTTTCCCAACAGGTTCAGCAGGGGGCTTTACAGGCCTAAGACCCCAGCACATCAAACAAATGCTGAACCCGGTGCTTGGAGATGCTGCAAAGGACCTTCTAGTGGAACTTACCAGATTCTCCAACATGTGTTTGGCTGGCGGCATCCCTGAGGACATCAGGCCTGTTTTTTTATGGAGCAGCACTCTGTGCTCTAAAGAAGAAGGATAGGGGTATCAGGCCCATTGCCGTTGGCAACACCCTCCGACGCCTTGTAGCTAAGGCTGCAGTGAGATCTATCAGCCAGGAAGCAGCCACCTTGCTGAAACCTCATCAGCTCGGGTTTGGGATTCCCCTAGGTTGTGAAGCTGCAGCACATGCAGCGCGGGCTTACATTGTTGATCTCCCGGACCAGAAGGCACTAGTAAAGCTTGACTTCAAAAATGCCTTCAATCAAGTCAGACGAGACGCTGTCCTCAGGGCTGTACACAACCATTTCCGCCCCCTTTACCCATTCATCCGATCGTGCTACAGTGGGGACTCTAAGCTTCTTTTTGGGGAGCATGAAATAAACTCCTGTGAAGGTGTCCAACAAGGTGACCCCTTAGCCCCCCTCCTTTTCTGCCTAGCTATCAAAGAGGTCACTGATAGTCTGACAAGCGAGCTAAACATCTGGTACCTGGATGATGGCACTCTAGCTGGAACTCCGGAAACCATTTTGGGGGATATAAGGAAAATCCAGGAGCAGGGAGCAGCCTTAGGCCTCATTCTCAATGCATCCAAATGTGAAATAATCTCCCGCAACCCAGACATCACTGGGCAAATACAAAATGCTCTTCCAGACATTCTCGTTGTTGAGCCACCGGACTGCACTCTCCTGGGTGCCCCCATTGGCCCACGAGCAATCGAGGAGGTCCTGGTTGCAAAAATCACTGACCTAAAGAGAATGCAGGACAGGATTGACAAGATTGATGCCCATGATGCTCTCTTTCTCCTTACAAGATGCCTGTCTCTCCCTAAGTTGACCTACTTTCTGAGATGTTCTCCATCCTACAGCAGCCCTAAGTTAAATGTGTATGACACCCTTCTGAGGTCCATGCTGGTGAAAGTCCTGAACCTGCCATTGGACGACTCTCAGTGGGAGCAAGCAACCCTTCCTGTAAGACTCGGCGGCCTTGGTGTCCGCACAGCCTCCCAAATTGCTCTACCAGCCTTCCTTTCCTCCTCTCATGCATCGCACGACCTCGTCAGAGATATTTTACCTGCAACCCTGAGAGATTCAGCAGGAATACACGATCCTGCTTTCACTGAATGTTCAAATCAGTGGAATGTTCTTGCAGCCCCAGCAACCATTATAGAGCCAACAAAACAACACAAACAGTCCGGCTGGGACCACCCTCTAGTGGAAAAAGTAGCTGATGCCATGCTAAGCGTCGCAACATCAGACAAGGAGAAAGCCCGCCTCAGAGCAGTTCGTGCCCCCCATGCAGGAGACTTCCTCCTGGCAGTACCCATGTCTGCAATGGGCACGCGCCTAGATCCAGAATCCCTTCGTGTAGCAGTGGCCCTCCGCCTTGGTGCCCCAATTCACACTGAATACAAGTGTATTTGCAACAGGGTGGAAGCAGACCAATACGGACTGCATGGGTTGCATTGCGGAAGCACAAAGGGCTGGCATGCAAGACACAACGAGGTCAATGACATCATCAAGAGAAGCCTCGTCTCAGCTGGGTGCCCAGCGGAGAGAGAACCTCGCATCCTAGGGGTCCAAAACCCGGATTTCCCAGCACTTCGCCCTGATGGCATCACCATATAATCATGGAAGGAGGGTAGACAGTTGGTGTGGGACTACACATGTGTATCCACCCTGGCTGACACCTATGTACACTTCGGAGCTGATCAAGCAGGTGGGGCGGCCAACCACAGGGAAACAGCAAAATCACTCAAGTACAGGCGACTGGAAGGTCAATACCTCTTTGTTCCCATAGCGTCTGAGACGCATGGCCCCTGGGGCAAGAGTGCCTTGGGATTTCTCAAGGAATTGGGGTCCAAGCTCATTGACGTCACCAGAGACCCAAGGGCTTCCAGTTTTTTATTTCAGCGTCTCAGTGTGGCGATCCAGAGGGGAAATGCTTGCTGCGTCCTCGGTTCCTGTCCAGAAGCGGAGGAGCTTCAAGAGATCCATAACCTTTAGGCATTTGTCTTGTATGTTTTGTAACCTTTAAATACACAATAAAGGAAAAAAAAAAGGGAAGGGGGTGGTAGGAGAAAAGCACACAGAAACTGTATTGGAGGGAATACACATTCCCTCCAATGCGTTATGTGTGGTTTCCTCCGAGGCTATGGGTCCCCCTTCTTCCAGCCAGAGGTGGTACTCCCTTCCCTATTAAAATATATATATATATATATATATATATATATATATATATATATATATATATATATATATATATATATATATATATATATATTAGTATATTTTGGTAGCAGTCTTTCCTGTAGACATATATTATTAAATATGACATAATGTCGTCTATGCCTTCAAATGCCCACTTGGGGACTGTAAGCTCCAAAAAACCCAGTATAAAGGCAAGACAACAACATCTCTTTCTAGGCGTTTAATGATGCATAAGCAACAGGGCTCCATTAAGGAACATATAATCTCTTCCCATAACCAAACCATCGCCAGAGAAATCCTAGTAAACAACACAGAAATCATCGATAGATACAGCGATAGCAGGCGGCTTGACGTTTGCGAGGCACTACACATCAAGAAGTCAACACCAGCAATCAACAGCCAATTATTGCACAACTATATTCTACCCACCTCAAGACTCCGCTCCAATATAGAAGCATCAAGAAATATGGACCAATAGGCTTTCTACAAACACTTCTATTCAATACCCATTGTTTCTGTTCTGTCTTGTGTTGATACTTTTAATACCCTATTAATATCCCTTCCTGTTCTGTCTTGTGTTAATGCCACATCACCCTTACCACCTCACTCAAATGTAGATATAAAATCAGAGATACGTTCTAATCAGTTGTGTATTTGTGAAGTCTTTGAAAATGTAATAAGTTTTACGAAACGCGCCCGTGTCGTGTCAGACTAGAAATAAAAATGAATTTTGGAGAAGTGATTTTTGATTTACCTCCAACAGTGAAGCGTAATGTACGAAAGATTGAGAAAATTCGTGTTAGAATTATTAATCTTACTTTTTCGGTCATATTTAATAATATATACATATATATATATATATATATATATATATATATATATATATATATATATATATATATATATATATATATATATATATATTCAGAGGGGGAAATGCCTGTTGCGTCTTGGGCACTAGTCCAACTTCAGAGGAATTCGAAGAAGTGTTTGACTTGCAACAATGATCGAACCCGTCTGTGACATTCATCAATGTTTCCCATTGTTGTGTTTTTCAAGAGATCCATAACCTTTAATCACCTTTTTGCATTATTATTTTTGTATCAACCCATGTATATCTTGTAACCATCAAATGCATAATAAAGCACAAAAAATAAAAAAGGAAGGGGGTGGTAGGAGAAAAGCACACAGAAACTGTATTGGAGGGGATCTAAACATTCCCTCAAATGCGTTATGCGTGGTTTGCTCCGAGGCTATGGGTCCCCCTTCTTCCAGCTAGAGGTGGTACTCCCTTCTATATATATATATATATATATATATATATATATATATATATATATATATATATATATATATATATATATATATATATATATATATATATATATATATATATATATATGTATATATATATATATATATATATATATATATATATATATATATATATATATATATATATATATATATATATATATATATATATATATATATATATATATATATATATATATATATATACTAGCAGTACCCCGCCACGCTTTGCTGTGGCTCAGCAACCAACCAAGTCTCGCACAAGACAGTATGTAACACCATAAAGGTGTTTGGTTTAGTTTTATTTAAAAATACCTAGAGATACATGAGTCAGAGACAAGGATCTGAGAGGCGCCAGTTTGTCGGCCTGAAACTCACACCTCTAAGCGTTAATGACCCCAAGTTACCTGAGGTCAGATCATGTAAGTTTCACCTTGCTTCTGCTAATCTGATAATTGGCCTTTAAACATGCTGACGTTTAAGGAGTGTTTTCGTAGAGAGCCTCGGGCTATCTACTTGTGGGCGGAGTTAGCTACTAGGTTCCCCAATATATACTCGGAGAGCATAGCATATAGAAGATGAGAATAGGAGACCAGCCAGCAGAGCAGAGCAGAGGCCAGCTGTCGAGATAGGCTGTCGCCGGACGGGGGGTGACGCTGCCTGACAACTGCAGACTGCCCCCCCCCCCCTCTCTTCAGCTATAGGCAGACACTTGAGTTGAACATTAAGGTAACTTGGTCGTGTTTACAAATGTTGTGTGAGGATCAGGGGCAGTCGAGTTGTAGGGTTCTCGAATTCTTGGATAATGACTCTCTTTGTATATAAATCTTGAACATTAAGTTGAATGGCTTAAATTATGATATCATGAAAAATATAATTGCTGAATTTATTATTTAAATTGTCTTTAACTTTGTTCCCTAGAGTTTTTGAGTTGAGGTGAGAAAGCCTCTGCGGTTACTGGGTTCATGATTTTAATGAGTACAGGTTTAGAGTTGATACATGGTAATAACATCTTTTGGTATAGACAAGTTCCATTCCTAGTCTTGTAGGTACGGACAAATGAATAGATGGTGGCAGCATTACTTCTACTATCTACTCTTCTACTTCTACGATCTACTTTTCTACTTCTACCTATCTACTCCCCCCTCTCCGAACTCTCCCTTTCAACTGACGACCCTCCTCGCTCCTCCCACCTCTCTACCTCTCTCACCCCAAACCCTCACTAATTACTTCATTATTCATCTCTTCCCTCTCGTTTCTCTTATACGTTTGTGGCAATGAACTGTATTCTAGAGTTCTCTAGAGGTTCGGGTAACTGATCAAGTTACGGTGCCTGGTAGTCCCCACACCTAGGTAGTCGAATACCTAGGTTACAAGGTGTTCAACGAGAGAGGTTGCCGTAGGAATTCTGGAGGTGCTCTAGAATAGTTAGCTAACTGAGGACGGGATAACGGACTAGAGAGAGCTGTTTCCCCCGGCCTCGTTAGTTAACTGGGGGGTGGAATAATGGACAAGAGAGAACCATTTCCCCCACCCCACGTTACGAGTACATATATGACTTATTGCTTATAGTCACTATTTGGCTGATTAATAAGTAGATATGTGGTATATGCCAAGTTATATTTTGTTTATAAGGTACAAACTCTTCCTATAGATTTGCTAAATACCAGTTTTAATATTAGAAATTTCTTTTTCAGTTTTATTAAGCAATTGAGATTTTATAAAATATTTCACAATATCCTGAATTACTTTACAATTTATTCAATTATATTGGTTTTGTTTAATTATTTTTATAAAACTGTAATATCAATATAGGTATAGGTTAAATACTAATTGTAATTAAGAAGCAATAAGATGCTAATCTTAACATACTACGAAGGTTAGGTTAGGTCGGTGTTTTCTATTCAGCTTTTCAAGGTAAACTCAAATATTCACAATAAATTTGTATGTCACATATGCGCTTATTAATAAGCCAATATTGACTATAAGGAAGTGCGAGAACGGGTTGCAGCAACACACATCACAGCAACCTTCCCTGTCAACCAGTCCTCCCCACCAATCTCTCCTCACCCGTCCCCTCGTCCTCCCCACCATTCCAAACTCCACCACCCCCCTCTTCCATCCCACAATGACCCACTCCCCTGTCCCTTTATCCTCCCCACCATTCTCTATTCCCTTATCCCCTCGTCCCCATTATCAAAAACTTCCCCGTCCCCTCATCCTTCCCCACCATTACCCCCTCCCTTGTCTCTTGTCCTCCCCACCATCTCTCATTTCCGTCCCTTTGTCATCCTCACAATTCCCCACTCACTCGTACGATGCCTTCCCAAATGGTCTGATGTTCCCATCAGTCATGTTGATCGAGCGGTTAAAGGATCCTGTACGTCAGAAGAGTGCTCCTGGCAGTATGGGTTCGAGTCACTTCTGGGGTGTGAGTATTAAGTTGCATATAGTCTTGGGGACCATTCAGGCTTGTTCGCATTTGCGTTCCTCACGTGTGCCCTAAAAAATGAGGTGATTTGATAAAATACCATGCCCAAGGTTACCAACCGAGTGCCGGCGGGGGGATGGAAATAGCCTCGGCTACCATCCTCTTTTGTCCGGCCGTGTTGGTCGAGCGGTTAAGGGATCCTGTACGCCACCAGAGTGCTCCTGGCAGTATGGGTTCGAGTCACTTCTGGGGTGTGAGTTTTCAGTTATATATATATATATATATATATATATATATATATATATATATATATATATATATATATATATATATATATATATATATAATTCACTTTTACAATGAGAGACTCGAACTCACGACCACGGTCGTGGAAGATAGGAGGCCTACCAGTACTAACTACCAATATTCACAACAAAAAAAGGGGTTCCAGAAACACACAACTAACCAGTTTGACAAATTTCTGTTCTAGTTTGACTTCCTCATTCCTAGTCCTTCCGTATCAAGGTTTCTTTTTTACGTTCAATGTTCATCAGACCCATATGTATTATTATCCATTTGTGGTCATTATTATATGAGACAATCAATATATTTGGTATACAATGTTCCTGGGCTTAGAATATGTCTAAATAAGTTATATTTTGAATTTACATCACTATATCTTGTTATGTCACCCGTCGCTAGGTTCACATCTAGGTTCAAGACCGACACCCCCTCCTATGAAGAGGTATGTCCTATCTATCGTTCCCAAGAAATTTCTTTGCTCATTCAATCAGCTTTTCGAAATTATGGCAATGTTTAACATAAATCTCGTTCACATTTTAGTTCCATTCTGTGCTAAATTGGACTTCCTTGTGATCTTATAGTTCTATGCTAAATTGGACTTCCTTGTTATCTTACAATTATATGTTAAATAGGACTTCCTTGTGATCTTACAATTCTACGCTAAATTGGACATCTTTGTTATCACTGTTCCCTAGCTCACTCACTCACTATTGCAGCCTAAATAGAAAGAGATCATTTTTTTCAACGAATTTTACACATTTTCAAATTGAAATTACAACCACAAGTTTCAAATGAAATCATTTCTATGACATTTTTCTATCACTTTAGCATATAATGAAAGGATCTGTTTTAGCAGATTTTCCAAAATTGTTTAGTTTTACTAATATAAATAGTCAAAGTAAGATAAAAAAAATATGCAAATATATCATGTTTATTACTATTATAAAATCAATAAATGAAAGAAAAAAAAGCTCAAAATCGATTTGTAGAAACATAACCTCTACACATAAGGTGTAAGTTTCATGTAAGTTGAATAAAAAATGAAAGAATTATTGGAACATTTATGTTACTTGAAAATAAATAAGTAAAAATTAAAATTTAAGGTGCTGCCATCTGTGGCTTAGGTTGACATCAACCAATTTCCTCCAAAATTGGCACCATTACAGATAGGCTTACGTGCAGTCAGGTGTATAAGTTTCATGCAAATTGTGCGATAAACAAATAAGAAAAAAAATTAAACTTAAATATTTTTGGATAAAAATAGTTTTTAAATATTTTAATTATATGCTATTGTGATAGCTGAGAGTCATAGACATGATTTCTGTTGACACTTGTGTTTGATGTAATTTTTTACCATTTGGGAAATGTTTTGTCACATAATTCAATATTTTTTTCTCTCCCTTGCTACTTTTGCTACAATGCTGAGACTTGGACCAGATGAAACCCTTTTCATATACAACTTGTCAAAAAAGTTTGATTGAAATCGAACGAGTTTTCATTTATTGTATATTTTTGGCATATATGGGACTGATGCCCCCTAATGTGTTGCCGAATGAAGCAATCGTCAACTATTTTTAAAAAATCTTCTGCTTCGGTATTCCCTGTCTTGTTAAACGAGGAAATCTCACGAATTGAATTTAAACCCAAAATTTATTGAAATTGAACAACACAAAATAGCGTAAATCATGGCCCCTTCAGTGATAATTGACAGTTCAAGCAGAGTGGTTAAAGGGGATTGAAGAAAGGGAGAATGTGGATGGCACCGAGGAGTCAAGGTGTAGATACAATGCAATAGATAGACATAGAAGGAAGGGGGAGAGGGGTGGTATATATAGGGGGCGTAAGTTGGATATTGGGGAGAGAGGGGAGATAAAATGGGGAAATAGAGATAGTTTGGGAAACAGGAGGAAAGACGAGGTGTTGAACGCGGGGTGTTGGCGAAACAAAAAATTCTGGTCACATCCGGATACCACGCTCCATCCCAACCCCCTATTATACATACATGGGAGAATATGTTTGTCTGTCTCTCTGTTTGTCCAAGGTTGGAGGTCAGACACTTATGACTATACTCACCTAACTGTGCAGGGAGAAGGGACTTGGGTAATTGACGGTCATAGAATGGTCAGAATCGTCAGAGTTCAAGTGGAAACAGCGTTTGGTAGGATCACATTCTGACCCACCACAACGATTTGTTGATACTGCCCTGGCTGCACCTTTCTAAATATTTTGAAACCAATACTCTGTACAGTAACATACAAAATTATTCACTAATCTTGGAAAAATTAGAATAAGTTTTCTACCGATCATACTTCAGTCATAGTAACATGAAAAATCAGCAATTGATCCACCTAAGCATCAAAAGGCTTTTTCAACCCTGCCCGTTTCTCAAAGCAATTGGGTAATTAAACTTTTTTTAATATTTCTCTAAGAGAAATATAATAAGATAGTCAGAAATAGTAGATACCGATACAGACATTCGGACACATACAGAGGCAAAATGAAACAGACACTCAGAAAGATACAGAGGCAAACTGAAATAGAGATAAACAAAAAAAGGCAACAACACTCAGATACTGACAGAGAGGCAGACAGGAGAAACAGAGAGATAGGGACAGATGGAAGGAGGAGGGATGATAGTCGAGAATGATGGAGAAGGGAGTTACATTTGTAGAAAAGGAAGGAGAAAGGGAAGACAGTTGGAGATGGGGAAGGAAGAGGCATGGAGAAGGAGGAAGGGGTGAGAGAACCAGCGGGGGGAAGAGTAAATGGGTGAGAGGATTGAGAGAGGGGACTTTTAATTAAATTTGTTCCCAGATGGCTTTTCTCTACGACCACCAATCATCTCACCCTCTGTTGTTCCGATATGGCGTAATATGGGTTATTCATATATTACGTAATGGGGAAACAAATATTTAACTCTAACCAGAAACCAACTGGCGTCATACCTCAGAAGTAAGGGAGAGTGTTTGCCCAAATCGTCCAACTCCTCAGCCATGGTGCTTGAAATGATCATGGATTTTATAAGATAGCCCCTTGGGACAATTGAGGTTTATCATTATATATATATATATATATATATATATATATATATATATATATATATATATATATATATATATATATATATATATATATATATATATATATATACATATATATATACATATATATATATATATATATATATATATATATATATATATATATATATATATATATATATATATATATATATATATATATATATATATATATAGGGTATTAATTTCATCAACACAAGACAGAACACGAAACAATGGGTATTGAATAGAAGTGATAGTAGAAAGCCTATTGGTCCATATTTCTTGATGCTTCTATATTGGAGCGGAGTCTTGAGGTGGGTAGAATATAGTTGTGCATTAATTGGCTGTTGATTGCTGGTGTTGACTTCTTGATGTGTAGTGCCTCGCAAACGTCAAGCCGCCTGCTATCGCTGTATCTATCGATGATTTCTGTGTTGTTTACTAGGATTTCTCTGGCGATGGTTTGGTTGTGGGAAGAGATTATATGTTCCTTAATGGAGCCCTGTTGCTTATGCATCGTTAAACGCCTAGAAAGAGATGTTGTTGTCTTGCCTATATACTGGGTTTTTTGGAGCTTACAGTCCCCAAGAGGGCATTTGAAGGCATAGACGACGTTAGTCTATTTTAAAGCGTTCTGTTTTGTGTCTGGAGAGTTTCTCATGAGTAGGCTGGCCGTTTTTCTGGTTTTATAGTAAATCGTCAGTTGTATCCTCTGATTTTTGTCTGTAGGGAAAACGTTTCTATTAACGGGGTACAATGAGAGTCAGGCGGAACGATTAGCTAAGCAGTTGTTCTGTAGAGCGTTACCTCGTACCATGGAGCCGTTTATAGCTGCGGAGGTAGCGTTATTAAGTTTTAAGGAACTCGTCCAACATGCCGCCACTGTATTAGACATAGGGATGAGAACGGAGAGGACTGGGGCTCATTCGTCCCCATATGTTGAGGCGGTACATAAAGACGAGGGGGGAACGACGAATGACTGTGGAGCGGGTTCGTCAGGCGGGAAGCAGACCACAGCTGCACGTTCGGGCCACCCTGCACGGGGTACCAACAAGGAACCGCGGGCGTGTTACTCCTGCGGGAAGCGCGGACACCTACGGAGGGATTGTTCAGATGTTAGACCGAAAGAATGAAAGGAGGCCTCTAGCGATGGTAGGCCTACCTTTGAAGTGAAAGTGGAAGGCGTGCGATTGACGGTTTTTGTTGACACTGGAAGCCAGGCAACTCTAATTAAAAAGTCAGCCATCAGCGAAATTAAATATGCACGCCTTAATCATTGTGCAAAAACATTAACAGCAGTCAATGGGGAAAAGATTGATACCGTGGGTCAAGGCACCATTAACTTTGAAATTGGTGGGGAATTGCAACCTCACACATGTACGATCGTAGAGAACCTTGATTTTCCTGGTCACATCTAATAGGGACTGATTTTCTGTCTCGGTTTGATTACTCCTTGTCTACTCAAAAACGGGCTAGGAACTGCAGGATGCAGTTGGGACAGATTTCCTACCCAGTGGAGATGATCGACCAACCCCCAGTTGTTGCTTCAATTAAGAGGAAGCAAAAATATAATGAGCACTATCCAAAATTAATTTTTAAGTCTCTTCCAGACACCATTAAGAGGTCATGTGCATTGCATGCATTGACCAAACAAAGTTGCCCACCACATTCTGTTAAATTTATTAAAGTAGCCGTGGGACGTCACATCCAACCAGGTACCATCCTTCAGGTGGCTGGGAGATGTGACAGTTTATTAATTCCCCATCATTTAATCGTAGTGCTTGATAAAGGTGCACTCATTCCAGTAGTCAATGTTTAACATAAGATTTTTCGCTTCAGGGCAGGTGATAGGGTATCACAGGGAACTATGGTGGATGACACAGAAATCTTTCACCATGAGTCAGCTGAGACGCCAACCATCACAGCACAATGTAGTGCGTTAAACATGACGGACAATACACCATCAAAATTAAAGTATGAGAAATATGTTCCACGTAACGTAGAAGAGATAGAGAAGTTAATTTCAGCACTCGATTTGCAACATGTTCCACAGGCAGATAGGAAGTTTTTGAGAGGAGTTTTGCGAAAATTCCCTAAATTGTTTGTGACAGAGGATGACCAGATTGGTCTCCTGGATAAGATTGAGCACACCATTCCAACTAGTGATCATTTGCCAATGTACACAAGACAGTGGACGTTACCGGAACAGGCAAAGAATATCATCAGGGACGAGTGCCAGATTTTTTTTCCAGAGATATTCCTGCGCGGGCCCTAAGACTCTGGCTAGCCCACTAGGTGTTGGACAGGGACTTAGTGGGCTAGTTTCACTTGGGCGGAGTATGAGTATTTATGACCCGTATGGTCGCTTCAGTAAGATTTTGCCATATGTGTTTAACTACTTCTTCAGCTCTGTTGAATCTAAGATGAAATCTTAATGGGTTTGTAACTGTGCACTGTGTTAGGTAATGCCAGAAAATGTTGAGGCAAGGCGTGATAGAGCCTAGTATGTCACCGTGGCTCTCTCCTGTTGTGTTAGTTCGTAAACCCGATGGTAGTTACTGCGTCTGTGTTGACTACCGGAAGTTAAACGAAATAACTAAGGGTGATGTGTATCCGTTGCCCCGAATACAGGAGATAATCGATCAATTTGGTGCTGCAAAATATTTCTCAACTCTTGACGCGAAATCCGCGTATTGGGCGATTCCAGTGGCGGAACAAGATATGGACAAAACAGCATTCTCAGATGGTAGGCACACTTATCCATTCCGTAGGATGCTGTTCGGTTTAAAGAGAGCGCCTTCGTCATTTCAGAGGTCCATCAACTTCATTTTAAACCCAGTCTTGGGAAGGCATTCATTAGCTTACCTGGATGATGTTGTGATATATTCCAGGATGTTTGAGGAACACCTACAAGACTTAACTGAGACTTTAAGTTTGTTAGATCGGGCAGGTTTCAAGCTTAACGTTCAGAAATGCACCCTGGCGGCCCAGAAATTCAAATTTCTGGGGTTCTAGGTGTGCCCATATGGTATTCGACCTGACCCAGACTCTTGCCGCGCCATTGCTGACATGCCTACTCCAAGGACAGCAAAGGACGTGCGTAGGTTTTTGGGGGCGGCCGGATATTTTCGTCAATGATTGTAGATGTAAGGAGAAATACAGGCAACCAGCTGACCTTGAAACAGATGAGAGAACTCTTTGACATTGATGACCGTGAATAATTGTCATTTGTATGCAATGGTCTACAACTTGTGAACCTTGTAAACACTTCTCTTCGTCAGGTTTACGAACACCATTACCCACGACCAACTCACTCTTAAATTTCTTACGTGGAATGTGAGAAGCGTGCGAAGGAGGCTGTTTGATCTATTGATGTACGCTGGTGCCAACAACATTGATGTACTGTGCCTGCAGGAACCATACACTGCAAACACAAAAAATAAAACGCCACTCAAACTCCCAGGTTATGTAGCTTTCTCCAATGTTGGTTCACATGATGTCGGTATCTTGACGTATGTTAAAAGTAACCTAGTGTGTAAACATGTTAAAAACCACAAAAGTGACGACTCATATTAACAGCAGTTTCAGATTGCTAGAGCGACCGGGTTTCTTAACTTAGTTAATGTATATGTAAGGTGCGATCAAATGGTGGAAGCTTCTCTTCCAAAAATCCCCAGTAGCTCTCAAACCATTGTAATGGGTGATTTTAATGCTAGACACACTAGCCTGGGTGACACCACAACAAACAGGAATGGCAGAGTCTCTGTAAAATGCTTAAGAGATAATAACATGTCCGTGTTCAACTTTGACTCCTCTAACGTCACACACCTCAGGGGTGGCAGGCTTGATTATGTCATTGGTCACGGTCTCATTGATAATGCTGTCGGAGGATCAATTGTTCATGAATTAGTTAGTGATCACTTTGCCATATTCAGTTCATACACTATCAATAATGTCAAACCCCTAAACTTTGCAAAAAAAAAATAAAAAATTAATATCCCTGAAAATTTACACATGCTCTTCAAATTCCGCATTTCTGGATGGTATAACATTTACTGTTTTACTACCGTCAACGCATTATATGAGGACCTGGGCACTGAAGTAACCGCTTTTTATGACAATGTTGTAAAATCCACAAGACCCAAACCAGTGAGGAAGGGACAGAGGTGGTTCACTGACTCACGCCTTAAGCCCCTGCATGACAGAGTTCTATTCCTAGCTGAGCAGTATAAAACACATAAAACAGCTGACATCCTCAACATATTTCTTAAAGTCAGCCGAGAGTTAAGAGAGCTAAAGGAACAGGTGTATAACCAGCACTGGGAACAGTTTCTGCAAGGCATCAATCATGCAACATCCTCATCCCAAATGTGGAATAAAATTAAAAAGATTTCTCGTCCTAGCAGTCGTCAACTTGATCACCATTCACCTGTAGACTATGCCGACATGCTGCTTCAGCAATATGCAAGCACTGCTAGTATAAGCAGCCTGCCCCTAGATGTGCAAAACTATCTGGCTAGTACCAAAATAAATCGTAACTTCAATATTGAAATTGCCGGTAGTGAAATAGGGCCTGATGATAACTATGGCATAACCCCCTTTGAAATTAAAAATGCACTCAAGAAAGGTAAGGCTACCTCTCCTGGAGAGGATGGCATCACATACAACACCATGAGAGTACTTGCTGAGCTGCCAAATAGCCCTTTGCTAGAATTGTTTAATCAAAGTCTAACACAGGGTGTTTTACCTGACCGCTGGACACAGGGACTCATAATACCCTTACCCAAGCCTAATTCACAAAAATTTAGACCCATTTCTCTGACGACGTGCACGTGTAAAGTTCTTGAGAGAATTATTCTCGACAGACTAATGTTTCAAATCAAGCCCCACGTTGCCCCTAACCTGTATGGTTTCCTTCCTGGAAGAAGCACACAAACTTGCTTTGCTGAGTATTTTATCAGAGAGGGACCAAACTCTCAGGCGGCATTTATTGATCTCCAAACTGCTTTTGATACAGCAAACAGAGAAATAATCCTACAACAGCTAGCCTCTTTTGGAATTAAGGGAAGACTTGTGACATGGCTCAGGGATTTCCTGAGTAACAGAACCGCCTCAGTCCTTTTCAAGGGGGTCAAAAGTAAACTCTGTGCACCCTTTGAGTTGGGTACACCCCAGGGAGGAGTGCTAAGTCCTACACTGTTCAATGTTCTGATGCATAAATTAACAATTGATATTCCCACACTACCTGACGAAGCCGTCATTTGTTATGCCGATGATATATGCATTGTTGCAAATTCCCAAAGTAGACTGCAAGCTCTACTTGATTCATTCGCTGTTAAAAGCATTGAATGTGGTCTTGTAATCTCTATAACTAAATCCAGAGTTCTCCATCCCCGAGAGAATACGAATGTCCCTATAACTTTCAAGGTCAACAACCAGAACATTGAAACGTGTAGGCAGCACAAATACCTTGGAGTTGGTATTAATAGTGACATTGTAAATGATCTACTCCGTAGGTTAAAAGAAAGA
Organism: Procambarus clarkii; assembly: GCF_040958095.1. NCBI lineage: Eukaryota > Metazoa > Arthropoda > Malacostraca > Decapoda > Cambaridae > Procambarus > Procambarus clarkii. Next base: position 27,538,642 of record NC_091160.1, read on the forward strand.
CTAAAACCATTGAAAACACTTACTGGTAAGAATATTGGTATCAATATTAAATATGCTAGACTATTCTATATGATGTTCGTTAGATCTCTCGTTGATTATAATTCTCTGCACTTAATTAATTTCCCCTCCTCTGTGTTGGACAAACTTGAAGTAGTACAGAATGAGGCCATGAGGATAATTCTTGGTGCCCCAAGATGCACAAGAATCATCAACATGCGGGAAGAACTGAAGCTTCCAACCATACTAGAGAGAATAATGCAAGTCAACGCTACCTTTTGCCTTAAAGTCATGAGAGATCCTACATCTCCTGCATTGCTCAGAAACAAATTATTTAGTGCCGTTAACACCCTTTTGACTGGTGCCGACATACCAGCTCACTCCTTTTATGATAATTGGCTGAGCAACAATGCTTACAATCTCATTAAACTTAACATTCCTTTTAAGTGTAATCTACTTGTCTTTGATATTCCTCTTTATCTGTACCCCACCATTCAAGTATCATACACACCTGTCACCAAGGAAGATAATGAGAATCTTGCTCTTCTCAAATCTGTCACTCTTGAAACAATTGCCTCCTCCATCGAGAGTTTAAGATCTCACGAGCACTGTGTCTACACCGACGGCTCAGTTCAATCCTCTACTGGACGGACTGCAGCGGCATGTAGGTTTTATAGAAATAATATTTGCACAATGACTGTCAGTGTCAGGTTAAACAACTGGCTGACCTCCACACAAGCAGAACTAGCAGCCTTACACCTAGCTACCAGCACATTAAATGGAATGCATTAGGAAGCAATGTGGTGGAGGCTGACTCCATACACAGTTTCAAGTGTAGATATGATAGAGCCCAATAGGCTCAGGAACTTGTACACCTGTTGATTGACGGTTGAGAGGCGGGACCAAAGAGCCAGAGCTCAACCCCCGCAAGCACAACTAGGTGAGTACATTAAAAAACATTGGAGGAGGAATAATATTCTGTGATTCAAAGTCTGCTCTTCAAGCAATCGATAACTTCTCTTGGAAGATCGACAGCAAGAACCTCATACTCCCAATTATAAATGACCTAATTGATGCACAGAGTAAAGGGTCTCGAATCTCCTTTGTATGGATACCTTCACACATAAATATAACCCATCATAATGAGACAGACATTGCAGCCAAATTAGCGTGTAACAAGTTTGAAGTTGAATTAGATCTAGGTATCCCCATCTCTGCTGTCAAAACTGTATTGGTCCAACCATTCAGATCTGATAGGAATGAACTTACTGACTCCCAACGACCTGAAAGTACTAGAATAAAAAGCTATGATTTGTTCAGATCTGAAACCTACATCTATGGCCAGCACAAAACGTCCACTAGACTGTGTGACACAGTGGTTGCAAGGATCAGGTTGGGTTACCGTTACCTGTGGCAGGTGGCTGCAGGTGACGGATCTCCCAATCCTGAACACTCCAGTTGCAACTCTGTGAGCAGGAACTACGGCACGGAACTACATCACTGAATGCCCACTTATTAGACCTTTCAGACCAGTTGGCATGAGGTACCTGGAGCTTTGCAATTACTTTATTCACTCTCGTATTCCTGAAGATATCCTCACAGTATACCCAAAATTTGCCAGTGCAGGCTATTAAACACATGGCTCTGTATGACTAACCATCCTGCGAGATGGGGACTTGTATTACCACTGCTACCTTATTCAATCTTGTGTTGTTGATATCCTCAAAATGCATCTGGAGTCTGCCAGTGCAGACTGCTTATCACATGCCTCTGTATGACTAACCATCCTGTGTGATGGGGATTTTTTAGCATCACCTAGTTAGCTTTTTTTTGACACACTGTACTCCACTTCATATAGTCTAGGGTAGCTGCACTAATGCAGATGTACCTCATTTCTTAATAAAACAAAATAAAAAAAATCGTCGTCACATTGAGGGTTTCGCTGGCATTTGAGCACCCCTGACTGATCTGACAAAGAAGAATGCGAAGTTTGTTTGGAAACCTGAACATGACGAAACCTATCGGAAACTGAAGGGCCGACTAATTACGACACCGGTGCTGGCCATTCCCGATTTCGATAATGAGTGGGAGGTACACACTGACGCCAGCGGTATAGCTATTGGCGGGTGCTTAATTCAGCGAGATGCGGATAATATACCCCATCCGGTAGCCTATTTCAGTCGAAAGGTCAAGGGACCTGAAGTTCGATATTCGGCCACGGATCGGTAGGCACTAGCAGTAGTAGAGTCAGTTAGGTATTTCGAGCCATAGTTATTTCAGCGTCATTTCGTACTTTACACAGACCATCGAGCGTTAGCTCATTTTTAAAAAACGCACTAAATGCCCACGAATGTCACGCTGGTCTCACGAACTTTCGGCCCACTCATTCCAGATTTTGTATAAGCCTGGTCCAGCACACGTTGTGCCAGATACATTGAGTAGAAATATCGTGTCAATTAAAATTAACCAGAATATTGAAACCATTCCATCAGATAAAATGAGGAATACTAGATGAGCGAGCCTAGGTGGACAGAGCTTATTGAGTATTTGGAAGGGGGTAAATACCCGTCAAAGAACCGAAAATTACCTATTCATGATTTTGAAATGAAACAGGGCGTCCTGTATTACGTAAATAGCCAGAAAGATAGAGCAGTATTCCAGCTAGTTATTCCAGACGCATTGCAGTCATCGGCGTTAAAGCTTGCACATGCATTTAAAGTTGCAGGGCATCCGGATGTCTTTAAAACTTACTTAAAGGCAAAGTCTCTATTTTATTTCCCAGGGCTACTTTCTGAGGTAATCCAATATGCGAAGTCATGTCCTCATTGCTAGAGGAGGAAAGGTATCCTTCATGTACAAGCCCCACTTCAGGAATTTCCTGAAATTCGTGAGCTTTTAGATCGTGTGGGGGCCGATTTGAATGATTTACACCACAGTCATTCGGGTAACAAATGCGTGTTGGTACTCGTTGACCATCTGTTTAGGTACACTACACCTAGTTACATTACCTCAGAAGGATTCTCGTGCGGTTGCAGATGCGTTCATGCGTAGGTTCGTTATTGTATTCGGATCTCCTAAAGTTTTAGTCTCTGACCGGGGTCATGAATTCAATGGGAATATATTTAGGGAAGTTTGTAGAATTTTAGAGACAACTTCGGCTTTTACAACAGCCTACCACCCACAGGCAAACGGCATGACGGAACGTACTAATTGTTCAGTCAAGGATATGCTTGCAATCCTTGCTGAACATGATACAAACTCTTGGGATGAACTCCTACCCTATGTTCAGTTAGCTTTGAATACTGCCATCCACCAATCAATTAACACCCAACCCCTTCATTTGTTTACTGGTCATTCATGCAATTTCCCCTCAGGTCTGCTTAACAGACATAATATTGCGTACGGGGAGGACTAACCTTCAGAGATTCTTGGAAAAATGAGAAATGCTTGGAATATTGCGGCTGAAGCGCCCAAGAAAGCACGGAATCGTTATGCTCATTTTTATGACAAGAAAGTGCGCCCTCTAAGAGTTGAAAGAAGGTAGCCTCGTGCTGAGAGTGAATGAGGCTGCGCCCGCCAATCAGAGTAGGAAACTAGCTCCTAGGTGGCGGGGTCCGTATAGAGTAATTAAAAGAGCGGGGGCCGGTTAATCTGGTCATAAAAGAAGTATTCGAAGACCAGGTGGAAAGGACAATTCATGTAAATAAATTAAAACGTTATCATGCTAGAGAGGAATTAGAACTGCCTTCAGCGAGTCTAGTTCCTGACTCAGCAGTGCTGCCTCATGGCTTAACCGACGATTCAGGGGATGAGGATGACCCTCTGTCATCGCTCATCAGTAGTCAGGTGCAGTCTCGTCACCCCATGGTAACGAGATCTCGCGCTATACAGTAACAGTAAAGTAACTTCCTTGGTTATTATAATTTAGTATTCATTAGATTTTCCTGTAGAGGCAATAATGTGAATTATTACTTATACTTAACTCTGGTAGCACCTTCTACCGTGCTCTGGGGTTCTACCTTCCATCAATCCCAGAGTTATATCTAGGCTTCTGCTGTGTTTTGTCTGTCTGTTCCCAGGTCTGATTGGTACACCGAACCGGCTGTTCCAGCCACTCGTGAACCATTGTCTGTAAAGACCGAGGGGGAAAGGCACGTTACACTAAGACCACCCCCCCCCCCCACCCACCAGACCCAGCAACCCACACATCAGTTAATTTGGGGTGGGTGACTGTCCAAGAGTCACCCGGCCGACGCCTCACGTCACTAACGAGGTAGTCAAGGCCAGCGAGCTGTCCGCAATGAAGCAGTTACTGGATGTAAACGTCTAACACCGTGGGTAGTTGTCTCGAGGTCACCACTACCCACCGGCAGCGTCGTCAAGATTGTAGCCATACCAGCAGTGTTGGAGGAGAGGTCAAGAGAATGGGCGAGCCAGTAGCTCGCTCAAAGAGTTTTCAACTCATGAAAACTCAAGAGTTTTCGTCGGCATATTAATGATTACGTAACAAGAAAGTGGAACTAAGGCGGTCACAGGTGGAAGACACTGTCTCCCTACAGAGTTCCGAGATTCGCCATAGAAAATGTGGTCGCAAAATTGCCTCCTTTGGCCTAAAGTCGGCGGTACGAGGGTATACACAGTTGGTGTTTACGGCCTAGTAACCTGGTGACATCAAGAAACGCCTGAGACTACGTGAGCATTGATAGAAGACGGGACCCACCTGTTCTCCAAACAAGCAATCAGCCTCAACGACCTCTGACACCACTACTGTCACGAGACACCGTTAGAACGTCCAGTCCTGCTCGTTTGTGGTCATCTGCGCCGTCAAGTTTTACATCAAGACTGCCATGTGAACGGTGATTGATATGAAGACGTGTGGACTGTTGGGAGCCAGGTGATTGATCGAGTGACAGTATTCTACAGCTGGCACTTGGCGCTCTGCTCTGCTACACTCTGTCGTCATTCAAGAGTACCGGGATGGGAGTACAAGAGGACCAGGTATTGACATCAATGCATGGAAGAAGCAAGATCGTCATCGACACCATCACCATCGACATCGGCTACATTCAGCATTCATCATCATCGATTTTTTTTTATTTTTTAAAAAAGAACAATTGGTGCAAAAATTTAAAGTAAAGTAGGCTCTGAACACCTTTATTAAGCGCATTTGGACACTTGCTTAAATGTTGAAAAACAGATTGAATCAATATTATTCTGGTATAGTGAAATATGAGAAATTATCCTATATAAATTGGTCAGTAATTAAAAACAAAGCCTCCGGTGTGATTGTCTAAGCCCAGAACAAACTGTTATGGAAAATTATGCTATGCTACTTTTTTCAGAATTTTTTGAACACAGGAGAGGCGGACCAATAAAAACAATGATACTCTTAAATTGAGTGCGGACACTTGGTTGTACAGTCAACTATAACCTGTGATATAGTTGTAGTAATTTTTTTTTTTTTTAATTTTTAGATAAATGTCATAAAAACTAGGTTTGTTTTTGTTGGCAGAATGTCAAGGATGACATTGGTTGGGGAGGGGATGGTAGACGGATGTGAACTTCGTGAAGTTCAGTGTTACACTCCCGGTTGACTGAATGTTCAGTCTGTTGTTATATATTTTTTTTTTATGTTTTGCATTGTGTGTGTTCGGCTCTACAGGCACACGAGGTTGGCTAATAAAAAGCCAAGGAATTTTAATAGCTAGCTTTTGCTGACAGATTAGGGATATATTATTTAGCTATATCAGTCAGGTATATACGGGGGATGTACGTTTCCTGATGTTGGACGATTGCTGTCAATTGACAGCCGGGAGATTGATGAATTTGCAAATGTTTATTTTGTGATGTTTGCTGTACAATCTGATGATTGTCATTTTTATTAGATAGGGTAGCTTTTTGATTGAGGCATAAGTTTATTGATTTTTATTAAGGGTTTGGATATTAAACCTCATTTTTTCATATTATTTAAAAAAAAACAAGGATTACTAATTCACTTATGGTGGGGGGGGGGGGTGTAACAACTGAAGCTGTTTTAAAATAAGTAATTGTATGGGAGGCAGTGGCATACGCCATTGTACAAAATATTGGAGTCAGAAGGTAGTCGACCTGACTTGGGAATATGGGTATCTCCTCTGGGATTAACACGTCAGAATACAAAATGACCGTCGCCTATGTCTTAAAGCAACATATAATGAATTATTTAAAATGACAGTAAATACAGTAATAACTAATGTGGCTATGTAGGTATGTCAGGTCTACATGTATGTAAAATGAATGGTGAGATCAGGGTTCGTATATCATCAAATATAGTGACGTCATGTAGAGTAGGAGGGAACTAATTTGCTTGGCGTAAGAATCTTGACCACCCTTGGTCAATATATATATATATATATATATATATATATATATATATATATATATATATATATATATATATATATATATATATATATATATATATATATATATGCCTATACTTGCATAAACCACAAGTGAAGATTAACAATCTTTGGACAACACCCGCCAGTGGGCCTCGAACCCAGAAAGCACAACTACCTTCCAGTGGCTGCCATAACTAGTACGCCTTAACCCACTACACCATCAGACCCTACAAAAGAAGTAGAGACTTCGAGATATATATACACCTCAAATATCTCCACTTCCCGAGGGCACTAGACAAGTGAAAGGTTACTATACGTTTTTTCATCAAGCCACTGTTAATGTGAGAGAACTCGTGTCCATGCTATAAGCCTATACTTGCATAAACCACAAGTGAAGATTAACAATCTTTGGACAACACCCACCAGTGGGCCTCGAACCCAGAAAGCACAACTACCTTCCAGTAGCTGCCATAACTAGTACGCCTTCCCCCACTACACCATCAGACCCTACAAAAGAAGTAGAGACTTCGAGATATATATACACCTCAAATATCTCCACTTCCCGAGGGCACTAGACAAGTGAGAGGTTACTATACGTTTTTTCATCAAGCCACTGTTAATGTGAGAGAACTCGTGTCCATGCTATAAGCCTATACTTGCATAAACCACAAGTGAAGATTAACAATCTTTGGACAACACCCACCAGTGGGCCTCGAACCCAGAAAGCACAACTACCTATAGCATGGCATGGACACGAGTTCTCTCACATTAACAGTGGCTTGATGAAAAAACGTATAGTAACCTCTCACTTGTCTAGTGCCCTCGAGAAGTGGAGATATTTGAGGTGTATATATATCTCGAAATCTCTACCTCTTTTCTAGGGTCTGATGGTGTAGAGGGTTAAGGCGTACTAGTTATGGCAGCTACTGGAAGGTAGTTGTGCTTTCTGGGTTCGAGGCCCACTGGTGGGTGTTGTCCAAAGATATATATATATATATATATATATATATATATATATATATATATATATATATATATATATATATATATATATATATATAAATCCTAGTAAACAACACAGTATCGATAGATACAGCGATAGCAGGCGGCTTGACGTTTGCGAGGCACTACACATCAAGAAGTCAACACCAGCAATCAACAGCCAATTAATGCACAACTATATTCTACCCACCTCAAGTCTCCGCTCCAATATAGAAGCATCAAGAAATATGGACCAATAGGCTTTATATATATAAAGTATATATGGACCAATATGCCTTTATAAGGCATTATATATATATATATATATATATATATATATATATATATATATATATATATATATATATATATATATATATATATATATATATATATATATATATAATGCCTTATTTGCCTAATAAGCCAAGTTTTCATGAATTAATTGTTTTTCGACTACCTAACCTATCTAACCTAACCTATAAAGATAGGTTAGGTTAGGTAGGGTTGGTTAAGTTCGGTCATATATCTGCGTTAATTTTAACTCCAATAAAATAAAATTGACCTCATACATAATGAAATGGGTAGCTTTATCGTTTCATAAGAAAAAAATTAGAGAAAATATATTAATTCAGTAAAACATGGCCTATTAGGCAAATCGAGCCTTGCATAGTAGGCCGAGAAGTGCGTTCTGGCTACTAGGAACGACATATATATAAATATATATATATATATATATATATATATATATATATATATATATATATATATATATATATATATATATATATATATACATATATATATATATATATATATATATATATATATATATATATATATATATATATATGTCGTACCTAGTAGCCAGAACGCACTTCTCAGCCTACTATGCAAGGCCCGATTTGCCTAATACGCCAAGTTTTCATGAATTAATGATTTTTCGACTACCTAACCTACCTAACCTAACCTAACCTAACATTTCCTGCTACCTAACCTAACCTAACCTATAAAGATAGGTTAGGTTAGGTTAGGTAGGGTTGGTTAGGTTCGGTCATATATCTACGTTAATTTTAATTCCAATAAAACAAAATTGACCTCATACATAATGAAATGGGTAGCTTTATCATTTCATAAGAAAAAAATTAGAGAAAGTATAATAATTCAGGAAAACTTGGCTTATTAGGCAAATCGGGCCTTGCATAGTAGGCTGAGAAGTGCGTTCTGGCTACTAGGTACGACATATATATATATATATATATATATATATATATATATATATATATATATATATATGTCGTACCTAGTAGCCAGAACGCACTTCTCAGCCTACTATGCAAGGCCCGATTTGCCTAATAAGCCAAGTTTTCATGAATTAATAGTTTTTCGGCTACCTAACCTACCTAACCTAACCTAACCTAACTTTTTTGGCTACCTAACCTAACTTTTTTGGCTACCTAACCTAACCTAACCTATAAAGATAGTTTAGGTTAGGTTAGGTAGGGTTGGTTAGGTTCGGTCATATAACTACGTTAATTTTAACTCCAATAAAAAAAAATTAACCTCATACAGAATGAAATGGGTAGCTTTATCATTTCATAAGAAAAAAATGAGAGAAAATATATTAATTCAGGAAAACTTGGCTTATTTGGCAAATCGGGCCTTGCATAGTAAGCTGAGAAGTGCGTTATGGCTACTAGGGACGACATATATATATATATATATATATATGTCGTACCTAGTAGCCAGAACTCACTTTTTGGCCTACTATTCAAGGCCCGATTTGCCTAATAAGCCAAGTTTTCCTGAATTAATATATTTTTTCTAATTTTTTTCTTATGAAATGATAAAGCTACCCATTTCATTATGTATGAGGTCAATTTTTTTTTATTGGAGTTAAAATTAACGTAGATATATGACCGAACCTAACCAACCCTACCTAACCTAACCTAACCTATCTTTATAGGTTAGGTTTGGTTAGGTAGCCGAAAAAGTTAGGTTAGGTTAGGTTAGGTAGGTTAGGTAGTCGAAAAACAATTAATTCAGGAAAACTTGGCTTATTAGGCAAATCGGGCCTTGAATAGTAGGCCAAAAAGTGAGTTCTGGCTACTAGGTACGACATATATATATATATATATATATATATATATATATATATATATATATATATATATGTCGTACCTAATAGCCAGAACGCACTTCTCAGCCTACTATTCAAGGCCCGATTTGCCTAATAAGCCAAGTTTTCATGAATTAATGTTTTTTCGTCTACCTAACCTACCTAACCTAACCTAACCTAGCTTTTTTTGGCTACCTAACCTAACCTTACCTATAAATATAGGTTAGGTTAGGTTAGGTAGGGTTGGTTAGGTTCGGTCATATATCTACGTTAATTTTAACTCCAATAAAAAAAAATTGACCTCATACATAGAGAAAAGGGTTGCTTTATCATTTCATAAGAAAAAAATTATAGTAAATATATTAATTCAGGAAAACTTGGCTTATTAGGCAAATCGGGCCTTGAATAGTAGGCTGAGAAGTGCGTTCTGGCTATTAGGTACGACATATATATATATATATATATATATATATATATATATATATATATATATATATATATATATATATATATATATATGTCGTACCTAGTAGCCAGAACGCACTTCTCAGCCTACAATTCAGGGCCCGATTTGCCTAATAAGCCAAGTTTTCCTGAATTAATATATTTTCTCAAATTTTGTTCTTATGAAATGATAAAGCTACCCATTTCATTATGTATGAGGTCAATTTTTTTTTATTGGAGTTAAAATTAACGTAGATATATGACCGAACCTAACCAACCCTACCTAACCTAACCTAACATATCTTTATGGGTTAGGTTAGGTTAGGTAGCCGAAAAAGCTAGGTTAGGTTAGGTTAGGTAGGTTAGGTAGTCGAAAAACAATTAATTCATGAAAACTTGGCTTATTAGCCAAATCGGGCCTTGCATAGTAGGCTGAGAAGTGCGTTCTGGCTACTAGGTACGACATATATATATATATATATATATATATATCGTACCTAGTAGCCAGAACGCACTTTTCAGCCTACTATGCAAGGCCCGATTTGCCTAAGAAGCCAAGTTTTCTTGAATTAACATATTTTCTCTAATTTATATATATATATATATATATATATATATATATATATATATATATATATATATATATATATATATATATATATATATATATCGTACCTAGTAGCCAGAACGCACTTTTCAGCCAACTATGCAAGGCCCGATTTGCCTAAGAAGCCAAGTTTTCTTGAATTAACATATTTTCTCTAATTTTTTTTATCATGAAATGATAAAGCTACTCATTTCATTATGTATGAGGTCAATTTTTTTTTTGTAGTTAAAATTAATGTAGATATATGACCGAACCTAACCAACCCTAACTAACCTAACCTAACCTATCTTTATAGGTTAGGTTAGGTTAGGTAGCCGAAAAAGTTAGGTTAGGTTAGGTTAGGTAGGTTAGGTAGTCGAAAAACAATATTTCATGAAAACTTGGCTTATTAGGCAAATCGGGCCTTGCATAGTAGGCTGAGAAGTGCATTCTGGCTACTTGGTACGACATATATATATATATATATATATATATATATATATATATATATATATATATATATATATATATATATATATATATATATATATGATCGTATTGGCTGTTGCGCGAATCTCAAAAGAGCTAAAATCGGATCAGTAGTTGTTTCATCTCAATAGATTATTGCCGTTTGGAGTGGTTCTGGTAGGTTAGTGGATGACTGATGTGGAAATATTCGTCAGATTACGAAAAAAGATTGAACAAAGATGAATTCTGTGCAGTCTCCGTGACGACTCTGAACATATTACTGCTCTCTGTTCTCTGAAAACAAATCTGAAACTGTTGCCAGCCTGAGAGTTAAAAACATTCCTTCACAAAATGTACCTGACATGTGACCTAACATGCCACACGGGACTGACCAGGTAATGAGGACCGGCGCTGTAAATGTTAGAGACATGTCTGTTGAGCCTGAGTAGCCCGGAAATTGTTGACCTATTGTAGGAGCGGATGTTTGGGCCTGTGATAAAGGGGGGACAAAGCTCAGGCAAGTAGCTCAAGAGCCAGGATGCATCAGACTATGGATTCTCTTCTCCAGGGAAATAGAACATGTTAATAACAATTAGTACATTTTTTAGTTGCTTACTCTCATACTGTCAACCACATGGCGCAGAGGATGATGGGAGCGTCACACGGTCACTTTTGTTAAAAACAATTGGGTTTGGACAGCAACTGGATGGGTGGCTGTGAGAAGAGATTGATATAGGGTGGGTTTAATGGTACCTCTCCTAAATGACAGGTTACGTACCGTTTGATCCAGTTCACTAACTGACTGGAAGACCAGGGACAGTCACCCATTGACCTGGGAGGACTAGGACAAGCTCCTAAGATTATCTGACCACTAAACTGTACCTGATAATGATCGTCTCTATGTTAAATGTTAAATGTTATTTAACATTTAACAGTCATGTTAAATGCTCTTGGTTTAAATTCTCTTACTGGATGAGTACTGTGGGGTATTTTCCCAGCAGGAATTTATTTGTTTATAAATTTAAGTATTTATATATTTTTTATTAAATTATTAGATTATTAAGTTTACGTTATTTTATATTAATTTAAAATGATTCTATATTTAAAAGTAGACTATATGTTCTCAAATTATCCCCCTAGGTGTTTACCTGCTCACATATTTGAAGGGGGGGGGGGGTATATATGTACATAACTTATCAATGAACCTGTTGATTCCAGTTTGCACTGTTTTACTTTCTTCAAATCAATCCAGGAGTTCACGTCTAGTAACACTTTTAAGGGACCTATTTGACAGCTCAAGATTCCATTCAATGCTGTCTTTATTTACTGCAGCCTTAGCAAGAGCGTCAACTTCGTCATATTCCTGCACGCCAATGTGAGAAGGAATCCACAACATTTTTATATATACCCTCTTGCTAAGTATGCTTATATATCTATGTCTGGCTTCTGAGACAAGCACGTTATTGCTTGATTGCAAACTGTTTATTGCTCGTAATGAGGAAAGGGAGTCGGAAATAATTAAGCTGTCAACTTCAGTGTTGTCAATAATTTCGAGTGCTACCAGTATTGCTACCAACTCAGCTTGCATTGCGGATGCCAAGTTACTAATTCGTGCATTCCTTTGAATTGTGCTGCCATCGGGCTGATGAACAATAACAGCATTTCCGACCCACCCTTTAGCTGTGTTGAGTGATGCGTAAGTGTATATGGTCTGTGTTATATTGTTTACAGTTGTATATTTGTAAATGTGTTCTATGGTGCTTAATTTAGCAGCAAGCTGAGCATGAGAGTTGTTTGTGATTAGTTTCTTGGTGGGGTATGCAGGGGTCAGGATGTCAAAAGGTACTATCTGCCAGGGTGGAAGGAAGTGCTGTACTCTTTCATCTGTATATACATTGTGCAGTCCCATCATTTTAATATGAGTGGCTGTTCTTTGAATCCATTTAGACTCGCAGGTTCCATTTCGTATGTGTTCTAACAGTGCAACTGACACAATGTTGTTTTTGTTATCACGCAGAAGCTTTAGTCCCATCATACGATTGATTTCATATATTCGATCTCAAATGCTAAGTACATTTAATTCTTTCCGCATATTGAGAACTTTGGAGGTTATTGGACAGCCAAGTATAATTCTGAGTGCTTCATTTTGCATTTTTTCCAGTCTATCAATAGTTTTGCCATTTTGCAGGACTAAAGCTGGTACATGATAGTCTATCAGAAACCTTATATATATGCTAATTACATCATTTTTACTATTCTAATATTAACACCGTATTTAGGGCTGTACCCCAATACAGTTCTGAGAGCCTTGAGTCTGTCTCTACATTGTTGATTTAACTTATTGACTGCAGTTGAGGTACAAGGGACAGAGACACCAAGGTATTTGAAAGGAGAGACATAGTCTATTGGTATGTTATCTATCTTAAGTTTTCGTGGTCCACTTTTGCGGCTGCCAATTTGGGGTGTTAAATACCTTAGTTTTAGCAGCATTGACTACAAGACCAGGGATCTTACAAGCTGTATGTATGCAATATAAGACTGTTTGCATTTCTCGGTGGGTTTTAATATGTACAAAGATGTCATCTGCATAGCTGATAGTGATGTTTGCCGGACTAGTTGGGATTACTTTAAGTAAGGCATTAATTAGAACATTAAACAAGGTAGTACTTAGTACTCCTCCTTGTGGGGTGCCTAGTTGCATTAATTTGGTTTCACTTATGTAGCCTTGGAACAGTGCAGAGGACTTCCGGTTGGTAAGATAGCCCCGTATCCATTGTAATAATTGTCCACCGATATCCCTTCTCGGTAATTCATACATAATAACTTCCCTATTAGCAATATCAAAGGCATTTTTTTAATCAAGAAATGTTGTGTAGTTGTGCCTTCTATCTCCATAAACAGTGAGAAGGGTTGAGATACAGTTGTGTTTACTTCTACCATGTGTGAAACCATTGGTGTTAGGTGACATGTGCTCCTTAAGTCTATACAATAATATCTTAAGTACCATTCTCTCGAAGGTTTTATACATGCTACTGGTCAGAGAGATGGGCACGAAAAGTGTCAGGTTGGCCAGACTTTGGTACAGGTACCGTAAGACTGGTGGTCCATGATACTGGCAGCTGCCCAGTGGCATAACTCGCATTAAACAATTCAAATAATGGGTTACCGGGTACACGATGTACGATTAGCGGAACTTCGATAAACCTAAGAGGTTTCCCATTTCCTACAGTGGTTAGCGTTTATATGGCTACATATATATATATATATATATATATATATATATATATATATATATATATATATATATATATACATATATATATATATATATATATATATATATATATATATATATATATATATATATATATATATATGTCGTACCTAGTAGCCAGAACGCACTTCTCAGCCTGCTATTCAAGGTCCGATTTGCCTAATAAGCCAAGTTTTCCTGAATTATTATATTTTTTCAAATTTTTTTCTTATGAAATGATAAATCTACCCATTTCATTATGTATGAGGTCAATTTTTTGTTATTGGAGGTAAAATTAACGTAGATATATGACAGAACCTAACCAACCCTACCTAACCTCACCTAACCTATCTTTATATGTTAGGTTAGGTAGCTGAAAAAGTTAGGTTAGGTGAGGTTAAGTAGGTTAGGTAGTCGAAAAACAATTAATTCATGAAAACTTGGCTTATTAGGCAAATTGGGCCTTGCATAGTAGGCTGAGAAGTGCGTTCTGGCTACTAGGTACGACATATATATATAATAATTGAAGGAAGAAAAATAAAAATAAAATTATGTAAGTATGAGTATAAAGTGTATATATATATATATATATATATATATATATATATATATATATATATATATATATATATATATATATATATATATATATATATATATATATATATATATATATATATATATATATATATATATATATATATATATATATATATATATATATATATATATATATATATATATATATATATATATATATATATATATATATATATATATATATATATATATATATATATATATATATATATATTGGTGTATACTGGCAGCAGGTTTTCTTTCAAACATGTTTCATTGAATATGACCACATATTCTGTATTTATTATTTTCTGGTTTAGGGCTTCTATCCCTCTAACTATTTTCTTAGCATCAGGGCTTAATTGAAATAGGAGTTCTCCAAAACTCATTTTCGTACTTTTAAGGTGAAGAAAAGAAGTGATTTACTATAGAATATATTACACTTATTTGTATAATTTGCACGACGTTTCGAACCTCCATGGTTCATTCTCAAGTGAACAGATCTTACAATACTAGTTGATTTTATACCCGCATTAGGTCAGGTGATAATACAATGAAGGTGAAAACATGGGGGGATACATAAGGGATAAACATAGGGGCTGCAGAAGGCTTATTGGCCCATACGAGGCATTTCCTATCTAAACACAAAGATTAATCCAGTGTAATTGGCCTGTTATGTTGGACATTGTCTTCTGTGTTGGCATCGATATGTTCTTGTCTTGTCCTTACTAAGTAAGGACAAGACAAGAACATATTATTACTAAGATTACATATTACATATTATTACTAACATATTATTACTATTATTACTATTACATAACATTACTAAGTAAGGACAAGACAAGAACATATCGATGCCAACACAGAAGACAATGTCCAACATAACAGGCCAATTACACTGGATTAATCTTTGTGTTTAGATAGGAGATGCCTCGTATGGGCCAATAAGCCTTCTGCAGCCCCTATGTTTATCCCTTATGTATCCCCCCATGTTTTCACCTTCATTGTATTATCACCTCACCTAATGCGGGTATAAAATCAACTAGTATTGTAAGATCTGTTCACTTGAGAATGAACCATGGAGGTTCGAAACGTCGTGCAAATTATACAAATAAGTGTAATATACTCTATAGTAAATCACTTCTTTTCTTCACCTTAAAAGTACGAAAATGAGTTTTGGAGAACTCCTATTTCAATTAAGCCCTGATGCTAAGAAAATAGTTAGAGGGATAGAAGCCCTAAACCAGAAAATAATAAATACAGAATATGCGGTCATATTCAATGAAACATATATATATATATATATATATATATATATATATATATATATATATATATATATATATATATATATATATATATAAAATTATGGAAGGGAGTAGAAGGGAGAAGGGATATATATATATATATATATATATATATATATATATATATATATATATATATATATATATATATATATACACACGGTCACATAAGTACTTAAACCAACGAATTTCGTATATCTGACTGAGGAATGTCCAGTGCCTATTACTAGGCTATGTGCTACTTAACACATGTAAACTGTGAATAGTATTATGCTAATCCGTTTTAGCTATAGACTAACATAGTAACCTATTATATTAATTAATTAGATGATTGATAGATTTGATTGTTGCCGCCGGAGGCGGCTAGTTTATTGTGCACCCCATACTCATCCTGTGAGCGGTAGCCCAAAAGCATTACAGAGGGTTCAAAAGGTCTTGCTACGGGCTGCTTTATCAGACCTCATCATAGATTATTACATAAACAATTTCATCTATCCTTCACACCTTATAGTTACATGTCAGCTAGTTACAGAGAATTTTCTGTTTCTAGAGCTATATATTTACAGTAAGTCATTATACATTAATGGTAGGTCTTATCGTTAATACAAAATTGTTTGATCAGTAGAGATATTACAGTCATAAGGGAGCTGCTGTTTATTATTAGTCTTCACAATACTAAGTTTCTCAATCTCATATGTCATTTATCTACTGGGAGCGAAATATGGACACAGCGCAAGGATTTCAGGTATTTTATCTTCGGTAATAAGATAGGTGCCATATCATACAGCGTGAGCTTAGATTTATCTCTAAATGGCTCAATTTTACTTCAATCCAAGATATAGTGTTCGAGTGTGTCCCTGTCTTTGTCCACACACTTTACACTTTGCTTCATCTAAATCCCTATACAAGCCGAACTGCCAGAGATACTTGTAGCCAAGTCATATTCGAGCTGTGACATCATCTGTTAGTCTGCTGACTTTGTTACTTGCCCCATACACATGTCTTACTTCACACATTTCATTGTACTGGGCAAAGCCTGGAAAGGCATAAACAAAATTATTGGCAAAAATAATAGACAAGTTTCACACCCAAACCCGCTACAGAAAGCCAATCAGTTAATTACAAAATGGACTCAGGTTTTCAGCTTTGGAATGTTACCAGTTAGCACTAGGGAGGAAATGCAGGCGAGGTCCTCAGACAGAAATGCTCTCATACATTTCATGCTGAGCAAACAGCATGTTGAATGTTATGTTCCATATGCAGATTATGAATTGGATGCAGCCCTCTCCAGGGACAGTAGCACTGTTCCTGGTGAGGCCGATATCGCCTATGATATTCTAAGACTCCTGCATCGTGTACCCGGTAACCCATTATTTGAATTGTTTAATGCGAGTTATGCCACTGGGCAGCTGCCAGTATCATGGACCACCAGTCTTACGGTACCTGTACCAAAGTCTGGCACACCTGATACTTTTCGTGCCCATCTCTCTGACCAGTAGCATGTATAAAACCTTCGAGAGAATGGTACTTAAGATACCATTGTATAGACTTAAGGAACACATGTCACCTAACATCAATGGTTTCACACATGGTAGAAGTAAACACAACTGTATCTCAACCCTTCTCACTGTTTATGGAGATAGAAGGCACAACTACACAACATTTCTTGATTAACAAAATGCCTTTGATATTGCTAATAGGGAAGTTATTATGTATGAATTACCGAGAAGGGATATAGGTGGACAATTATTACAATGTCTACGGGGATATCTTACCAACCGGAAGTCCTCTGCACTGTTCCAAGGCTACAAAAGTGAAACCAAATTAATGCAACTAGGCACCCCACAAGGAGAAAAAGCAAACAAAATTACTACACAGCCATATAAGAAGGAAGATGTTGGTAAATGACCAAGTGACAAGACTGAGGAAAACAGTAGGGGCATATACAGAAAGTGACAAGGAAATCTGTGAGGCACTGAATGCCAGTTTCCATGAAGTGTTCGCAACCGAGCCTGAGCGGCTCCCATTGTTAATAGAGATTACCCTATACGGAAGACTATCGGACACAGAGATGACATCAGTGGAGGTAATGAAACAGTTGACAACACTGGATGTAACTAAAGCTGTTGGACCAGACAAAGTATCACTGTGGATGTTAAAAGAGGCAGCGCAGGCCCTCAGAGTGCCTCTGGCAATGATCTTTAATGAGTCACTTATGTCGGGAGAATTGCCTAGTTGCTGGAAGAAAACAAATGTCGTACCGATTTTCAAGAAAGGAGATGGGGAGGAGGCACTTAGTTACAGACCCGTATCACTGACAAGCATCCCCTGCCAAATATATGAAAGAATAATTAGGCTAAGACTTGTTGCACACCTGGAAAACATTGGGTTTGTAAACAATCAACAACATGGGTTCTGGAGAGGGAAATCATGCCTAGCAAACCTTTTGGAATTCTATGATAAAATAGCAAGGATAAGGCAGGACAGAGAAGGCTGGGCAGACTGCATATTTCTAGACTGCCAAAAGGCCTTTGAAACAGTACTGCACATGAGACTGCTACCCAAACTTGAGAAGCAGGTTGGAGTAAGCGGAAAGGCCCTAGCATGGGTAAGGAACTACCTAACAGGAAGAAGCCAGAGAGTAATGATAAGGGGCGAGAAATCGGACTGGTGAACAGTAACGAGTGGAGCACCTTAATGATCGGTGCTGGGACCAATCCTATTTATAATTTACTTAAATGATATGTTTACAGGAGTGGAATCCTACATGTCAATACTCGCGGATGAAGCAAAATTAATGAGAAGAGTTGTGACAGATGAGGATTGTAGGATCCTCCAAGAGGACCTGGACAGGTTGCAGAGATGGTCAGGGAAATGGCTACTGGAGTACAACACGAGTAAATGTAAAGTTATGGAAATGGGATCAGGTGATAGGAGACCAAATGGACAGTACACAATGAAGGAAAACTCCCTACCTGTAACGATTCGAGAAAGAGACCTGGGAATGGACGTAACACCTAATCTAACTCCTGAAGCACATATAAATAGGATAACGACAGCAGCGTACTCTACACTGGCGAAAGTTAGAACATTATTCAGAAACCTAAGTGAGGAGGCTTTTAGGGCACATTTCACTGCCTACGTGAGACCAGTCTTAGAGTATGCCGCGCCATCATGAAGCCCCCACCTGAAGAAACACATAAGGAAACTGGAAAGGGTTCAGAAGTTTGCGACGAGGCTTGTCCCAGAGTTACGAAGGATGGGATATGAAGAGTGTCTGAAGGAACTGAACCTTAGGACACTAGAGAGAAGAAGGGAGAGGGGGGATATGATCGAAACGTATAAAATACTCAGGGGAATTAACAAAGTGAAAGTAGATGAAATGTTCACACGGAATAATAACAGAACGAGGGTACATGGGTGGAAGCTGGAAACTCAGATGAGTCACAGAGATGTTAGGAAGTATTCTTTTAACGTGAGAGTAGTGGAAAAATGGAATGCACTTAAGGAGCAGGTTGTGGAAGTAAACTCTATTCATAATTTTAAAACTAGATATGATAGGGAAATGGGACAGGAGTTATTGCTGTAAACAACCGATGGCTCGAAAGGCAGGATCCAAGAGTCAATGCTAGATCCTGCAATGACAAATAGGTGAGTACACACACACATAAACACATCCCCAGAAGCAGCCCATAGCAGCTGTCTTCACCCAGGTACCTATTTGCTGCTAGGTGAACTGGTGCATCAGGGCGAAACTCTACCAGTTTGTTTCTGCCTCAGACGGGAACCGAACCTGAGCCCCTTGGGCCAACGACCCCAGAGCGCTGTCTACTCAACCGCGAGGCCTGCGTGTACTCATCTAGTTGTACTCACCTAATTGTTCTTGTGGAGGTCGAGCTCGGGCTCTTTGGTCCCGCCTCTCAACTGTAAAATGAACTGTGTGTGTGTGTGTGAGTATTTGTGTGTGTGTATATATATATATATATATATATATATATATATATATATATATATATATATATATATATATATATATATATATATATATAAGCCAAGTTTTCATGAATTAATTGTTTTTCATCTACCTAACCTACCTAACCTAACCTAACTTTTTCGGCTACCTAACCTAACCTAACCTAACCTATAAAGATAGGTTAGGTTAGGTTAGGCAGGGTTGGTTAGGTTCGGTCATATATCTACGTTAATTTTAACTCCAATAAAAAAAAATTGACCTCATACATAAAGAAATGGGTAGCTTTATCATTTCAAAAGAAAAAAATTAGAGAAAATATATTAATTCAGGAAAACTTGGCTTATTAGGCAAATCGGGCCTTGCATAGTAGGCCAAAAAGTGCGTTCTGGCTACTAGGTACGACATATATATATATATATATATATATATATATATATATATATATATATATATATATATATATATATATGTCGTACCTAGTAGCCAGAATGCACTCCTCGGAACACAGTAGTAAATGAAAAAAAAAACAATTAAGCTACATGTATTTTGTGATGCCTCAGGAAAGGCTTATGGCACAATAGCTTACTTGGTCTCAAATGGGCAAGCCAATTTGCTCACATCAAAAGCCAGAGTGGCACGTTTAAAGAAAAGATCATTGCCGCAACTGGAATTAACAGCCTTACTGCTAGGTGTAATATTGGCTCATTATCTGATCAAGGCCTTAAGCCACATCCACTTTGAAGAAACAGTGGTATGGTCAGATAATGATGCAGTGCTACAGTGGGTTAAAAACAATAATAGTAGGAAACCTTACGTGAGTAACCGCGTTAAGGAAATACGAGAGTTGTCAGCAGGGTATAAACTGAAATATGTACCTACTAAAGAGAATCCAGCTGACTATCTCTCCAGAGGCCTGACTTTACGGCAATTAGCAAAGGCAGAGATGTGGTTCAATGGACCTCAGTGGCTAATCAGCGACCAGTGGCCTGAACAAAAGTCACAAGTCATTGTAACCAATGTCACTGTTCCCACTGAGAACCCAGAACTACCTCGGATTTTGTTTTTCTACCACAAACGTGGCCACACATTTCGGACTTTGGTAATTGATCCTACTTGGTACTCTGAACTGAACAAACTTATAGGTGTCACCCAAGTAGTGTTTGATTTTTTAAAGAAAATAGGAATCAAGCATAAATTCCCTAGTGCTCTATGGTACTGGGTCAAAAGAGCTCAGACAGACACATTCGTGATAGAATTTGACAATGTTCCTAAGAAGCTACAACATGATCTGGGTTTCTGGTTAGACACTGACAATTATAACATAATCAGATGCGGATGCCACTTACAGCATGCTGACATAGATCTGGAAGCAAAATATCCAATATTGCTCCCTCGTCACCACATAGTAAGCAAACTAATTGTGTTACACATACACAAATACAGCACTCTGCATGGTGGGGTATTAGATACTTTCACGGACTTAAGACAACAGTACTGGCTACCCCAAGGTAGACAGACAGTAAAATCCATAATTAAATCCTGTGTTGTTTGCCGGAGATACGATGCCAGAGTGTGTCCATATCCTGGCCCTCCTCCACTTCCGAAGGAACGAGTCGTACATATTCATCCTTTTGAGACTACAGGAGTAGATTTCATAGGAGCCCTAACACTAACAGGCACTAAGGACAAAAAACCAGTAAAAGCCTATATCTGTCTTTTTACTTGTGCCACAACAAGGGCAGTCCATCTAGAAGTGACTCCCGATATGAGTGCCGAAGCATTCTTACAGGCTTTCCGCAGGTTTGCTTCACGTAGATCCTGTCCTAAGTTAATGATCTCAGACAATGGGTCCAACTTAGTGGTAGGAAAAGCATGTCTGAGGAAAATCTGGAGACACCCAAAGGTACGCATGGCCCTAAATCAAAGGCAGTACCAATGGAAATTCATACCTCCCAGAGCACCACGGCCCGGAGGCTTCTATGAACGTATGATTGGCACGGTGAAACGTTCTCTACAGAAAACCCTACACCACCAAAGATTTGACCTACAGGAGCTTCAAACTGTAGTCATAGAGATAGAAGCACGAGTTAATAACCGACCATTTACCTACCTCTCTGATTATGTTTTGCAGCGTGAACCATTAAGTCCAGCTCATCTGATGTATGAGAGACCTCTCAGAACCCTTGTGTCCCTTATGGACGAGGAACCAGAAGATCCTTCATATGTCCAAGAGAGTGATTTGGTTCAACGTTTCAAACATCTATCGGGGGTCATAAATCGGTGGAATGACGTATGGACTCGCGAATACCTTACAGCTCTGAGGAAGTATCATTACGGGGCAAACAACCTCAACAACAAAATTAACTTGAACCCTGGTGTCATAGTTCTGGTGGACAGCGATGGGTCATGCTCAGAGTGGCCTATAGGCCACATAGTCTCTGTTCATCCAGACAGCCAGGGCATCTTGAGAATAGTGAAAATAAAATGCAGAGGCAACACTGCTCTCAAAACATTAGCGAAATTAGTTCCTTTAGAACTGACAGGAAAGGAGAACGTTCAACGACTTCCAGCACCCGATACGCCAGTACGGGACATACGTCCCCAAAGGACTGCAGCACAACAATGTAAACTCAAATTAAAGCAGCACTATAAGTCTGAGGGAATAGAATAAAGTGATCGCAGTCCTTACCGGGACTTCGACCCGTGTTCTTCCCCCCCGGAATTATGTCGGAAATCCAACAAACATTATAACATAGTATCCCCTTAAAAAATAGAGAATGGGTGAATCCGTGACATCATCGACGACGCCGTATATTTACATTATCCTAATTCTGTTTTACAACAGTCCAGTGTCTCAATTTAATAAAAAAGTGTTCAATAAGACTGAATATAATTACTAACACCAAAATATAGCTTGACACCCTTTTTTACTGTAAAATTAAGTTTAGAAGTGGAACCACCAAAACATTAGAGGGAGCAGCATCTCTTACACTCTGTACATCAACAATAACACGCTGTAGAGAGCTCCGTAAGCTGATTAATCGTTAGACACACAGATTACGTGTCAACAACCAGCAACACAGCTTCTCAACAACTACAGCAAATTAAGTATCCAACTGCCAGTATTTTGTTTTAAATAGATGCATCCTTTTAATATAGATAGGTAGCCGGTTATTTGCATGAAGAACCCCCAACAAAAGTACGTTTACATAATTTATCACCCTCATATTCCATGTCATACCTGTAATTATATGTTTAGAGAAACATTATTAATTCTTTGAACTCGGCAGGTAGTTGTGATTTTGAGTATCAAGAAGCTGAGCAGACAGTTGGGCCTTACACATAATTTACCTAGCTTTACACTGGCTTTGTTGCCTCCACAGCTGCCATTACGTGGCACTCAGAGGCACAGGGTCACATCTTTGATGCTACATTTACACAGCCTTAGCAGGCCCCTTCTACAGGAACAGATAATCCCTCCTTTTGTATACTGTAGATATACTGTAGAAGTAGTATTCATAATTATTAATTATTTCCATAATAATAGTAGATTAGACCACCATATGTGGTATGATATAATTATATTTAAAAGGTAAGCAATTTGTGGTTTAAGAAGGAGCCTTCTCAATGTGGTTTAAGCTACAAATTGTCCCCCCAAAGTATGTGAGATAATTTCAGGCAGTATAATCAGTACATACAGTTCACTCACTGTATGTACTTACTCACTAAGAAAATAATTCAGATAAAAAATTATCTTATTAAAGTTAATTTAAGCAAGAGAATAGCTGCCAGGAATTTTCCCACAGGAACTGACCATATTTTGAAAAGGTTTTCAGGCATGGAAAGTATAACAAGGACAGAGAGCAAATGATAAAGATGGTATTTTTGTTTTTTTTTGTTTTTTTGAGATATATACAAGAGTTGTTACATTCTTGTACAGCCACTAGTACGCGTAGCGTTTCGGGCAGGTCCCTGGAATACGATCCCCTGCCGCGAAGAATAATTTTTTCATCCAAGTACACATTTTACTGTTGCGTTAAACAGAGGCTACAGTTAAGGAATTGCGCCCAGCAAATCCTCCCCGGCCAGGATACGAACCCATGACATAGCGCTCGCGGAACGCCAGGCGAGTGTCTTATTACTACACCACGGAGACAGTATTCATGAGCGAGATCATGAAAGAGGAACTGTTAGCAAGGAAGAGCGGTCTAGCAAATGTACAGAAGTTCAAAAAAGTATTCTTGCAGAGGGATATGACAAGGGAAGAGCGAAGGCGGGCAGCAGACGCGAGGAAGGAGTGCAGGGAGAGAGAAAGAAATCAGAGAACCACAACCCCGAGCCCTACAATCCCAGAGAGGAGTGGGAAACTCTCCTCAAACAGTGCAACAGCTACGTGGAGTGGAGCACCACCCTCCCATATTCTACCCAACAGACACCCGACCTGCCTCATCCCCTGATAGCCCCCCCATTAAGTACCCACTAGGGCACAGCACACACACACAACACAGAGCCCAGTAGGCTCAGGAATCTGTACACCAGTTGATTGACAGTTGAGAGGCAGGACCAAAGAGCCAAAGCTCAACCCCCGCAAGCACAAATAGGTGAGTACACACACACACACACACACACGCACACACACACACACACACACACACACACACACACACACACACACACACACACACACACACACACACACATACACACACACACATACACACACACAGTTGAAATGGAAATTTGAGGAACTGGAAGATCAAAGTACGAACTGTTACACAGGCTCCATCATTGAGACTTTCCTCAGCAGATAGGAAGAGGATAGTGATCGTGGTAATCGACGCTCCTCCACCAAATACCAGATGACGCAAACAGCAATATGATGAAAATAATAAGGCATGTTTAGATGAACTGCATAAAGCAGGAACAAGCCTCAGAATGCGAGCCATAACTACTGTTCACCGAGGACGCAAATAACAGATTGATTGATTAGGACTCGAGAAATCATTGTTTTGAGGAAGAATCGCGATGAGCACAGTTATAGGGGAAGCAAGTTATTGACGGGAACTACTTGACACGACATGTTAAGGATGGCAAAAGAGAAAGAGGAGGAGACGAGGAGGGAAGAAATAACCTAAGCTACATTATCCTTTTAAAATGTACTTTATGGTCTCAATAAACGCACTTGAACTTGAGGAGGAGATACATGAAACCTATTAGACCTGATCTTCACTCAAAATTAGGAAGACATTAAGAACATGCACCATGAAATACCACTAGAATCCATTGATCCTAGTGGTCCTTCTATGTGAATAAATGATCAAACCTCAAAACTATGACCACAGGACAAGTGGGTCAGGGGAAGGGAGCGTTGACTATAGTAAAGGTTATTACCTGAGGGTAAGATCAGTATTTGGGGAGTGTGCAGTGGGAGGAGGAACGTAAAGTAATGAGAGTAGAGGAAATGATAAACCGCGTCAAATGCAGATGCTAGGAGGCTGAAAAGCGTTACCAACAATAGGGGAAAAAGTAGGAAAGGATATAATAACCCATGGTTTAATAGATGCAACAGACCTAAGAATGAATATCTGCATACAAAAAGATTATCTTGAAGAATTGCGACAGAGATGTTGCTATCAAAGCTAAGACAGCCAAAGCTGCTACACAGACATATATGAAGGAAAATAACAATGACCGACGGGATGACAAAACTTCGTAAAACGGAAAGGGAAAGTAGAGAAAGTGATAAGACAACCCGCGGAATACTGAACACCAGTTTCCAAGGTGCATTCACAACTGAGCCTGATTCGCTCTGATATTAGAAGAGGAGATGAGAGATGAAAGACTGTCGTATAATGAAGTGATGGCAGAGGACGTAAGGAAACTATCACTAAATGAAACGAAAGCTGTTGGACCAGACAAAGTATCACCGTGGATATTAAGAAGAGCAGCGCAGGCCCTCAGCGTGCCTTTAGCAAAGATCTTGGATGAGTCTCTTACAAATAGAGAGTTGTCCAGTTGCCGGAAAAAGGCAAATGTGGTACTCATTTCCAAAAACAAAAGAGAAGAGAAGAGACAATCCACTACTGACTAGTATCACCGACAAACATTCCCTACAAAGTACTTTCAAGAATAATCACGTTAAGATTAGTTACACACTTAGAATTAGGTGTTTAAGCCAACACCAGCATGGCTTTAGGGAAAGAAAGTAATGCCTAACGAACCTGTTTAAGTTCTATGATAAAGCAACAAGAATAAGGCATGACAGAGATGGATGATCAGATTGCGTATTTCTGAACTACCAAAAATCCTTTGACACAGTATCTTACAAGAGATTACTATATAAACTTAAGAGGCAGGCGGGAGTAAGGAGAAAAGCCCCTGCATGGGTGAGGAATTGTCTAACAGGAGGGAGCCAGAGAGTAACAGTAAGGGGCGAGAAGCTAGCCTGGCGAACAGTAACGAGTGGAGTACATCAAGGATCGGTGCTGCGAACAGTTCAGTTTCTCGTATACATATATGACCTAGCTGCTGGAATTTAGTCATATGTGGGAACCGACCTGTGAGATTTATATTTATTTAATTTATATGAATTTATATTTACGTTAATTTATATACTTCGATAGCAATTTGTATAATGATAAGTGGACTGTATTTCTGCAATAATCTCTTAATCTCACAAATCGATCCTCTACACATTAGGGGGGTTTATTAAATTAATATATATGCAGCCAATCAAACTACAGTATTAACTACATACATTGAAAAGGTTCCTTATCTTATAGTACAGCAGGTTAGTCCACCAGGTATAACTAGGGTGTAGACACCAAATTATCCTCTTTGAGGTAGCTTCCATCACCCAGTAACTGGTGCACAAAATCTTGCTTCCTCGTCTTGACCTGTCAAAAGTGCGCTAGCTGTGAAGCCAGAATCCTATATATGACAAGCTATATCAGAGAAAATACTATACATGGAACAATAAAGACCTGGCTTAATTACCTTTAGTTTGAGGCTATGTCGTGCTCTGACTGGACACCCTATATAATGACATTAATGGCCATAAATGAAAGATACATGGGTTTCGGAAAGAACACTTAACTTGAATTTGTTGACAGCGTGTGATAATGGTACACCTTTGGTTTCCATAACACTTGGTCCAAGTAAAATTAACAGGAGCCGAATTTGCTCCCGTGTGAGCCTCTGGTCTAGTATAAACAATGGCTGCCCCTCCTCCCTCACTGACGCCTGGCTTACATTCTCCAAATGTCAGAAAGTGATAGAAGGGTCACATTTACTCTACTTTAATATTGATAATTAAGTTAATTTATATAAGATGTTTTTATGATGGTAAAGTCCAAAGACTAATGTATTTAAGAATAATTCCCACCATAATAGGTGGTGGTTTATAATAGTATGTGGTGATGATATCCCGTTTTCTTTAGATGGTAATTCCACTACAAGTTACGTTTTCTATGGGTAACTTGTTTATACAATACAGCTATTATCTGTATGATTATTAAATGGTGTCGGATTTTCCGACATCATATATGTCAGCCCATCCTCCAGTTTTGGCAGTACTTATAGTGATGATCTGGACCATAGTACATATATATACCGACGCTCAATGCAATTAAAAGGTAGAAATCAGACATATTGAATTTAGACCGACCCCGAACATTTTTTCTATTTTTGTTGCAGAGAAAAACAAAACTAACCTAACCTAACCTTCCTGGGGCCTAATACACGTTATCTGAAGCCTAAAATAGCACATATAGGTGTGCTATACTAGGCCTAGGAAAATATAAGTTTGTATATGGAAATAGGCCAGAGGTTATTGCTTTAGACAACCCGCGGCTAGAAAGGCGGGGTCCATATGCTAATACTCAATCCTAAGGTCACAAAATAGGTAAGTATACACACACTCCACGAGGTGGGAGGCCCAACACTGTGACCAGCCCTCACCCAACTGTGACCAGCCCTCTCCCAACTGTGACCAGCCCTCACCCAACTGTGACCAGCCCTCTCCCAACTGTGACCAGCCCTCTCCCAACTGTGACCAGCCCTCTCCCAACTGTGACCAGCCCTCTCCCAACTGTGACCAGCCCTCACCCAACTGTGACCAGCCCTCACCCAACTGTGACCAGCCCTCACCCAACTGTGACCAGCCCTCTCCCAACTGTGACCAGCCCTCTCCCAACTGTGACCAGCCCTCACCCAACTGTGACCAGCCCTCTCCCAACTGTGAGTGACCAGCCCTCTCCCAACTGTGACCAGCCCTCTTCCCAACTGTGACCAGCCCTCTCCCAACTGTGACCAGCCCTCTCCCAACTGTGACCAGCCCTCTCCCAACTGTGACCAGCCCTCTCCCAACTGTGACCAGCCCTCTCCCAACTGTGACCAGCCCTCTCCCAACTGTGACCAGCCCTCACCCAACTGTGACCAGCCCTCACCCAACTGTGACCAGCCCTCACCCAACTGTGACCAGCCCTCTCCCAACTGTGACCAGCCCTCACCCAACTGTGACCAGCCCTCACCCAACTGTGACCAGCCCTCACCCAACTGTGACCAGCCCTCTACCCAACTGTGACCAGCCCTCTCCCAACTGTGACCAGCCCTCTCCCAACTGTGACCAGCCCTCTCCCAACTGTGACCAGCCCTCTCCCAACTGTGACCAGCCCTCTCCCAACTGTGACCAGCCCTCTCCCAACTGTGACCAGCCCTCTCCCAACTGTGACCAGCCCTCTCCCAACTGTGACCAGCCCTCTCCCAACTGTGACCAGCCCTCTCCCAACTGTGACCAGCCCTCTCCCAACTGTGACCAGCCCTCTCCCAACTGTGACCAGCCCTCTCCCAACTGTGACCAGCCCTCTCCCAACTGTGACCAGCCCCCTCTCCCAACTGTGACCAGCCCTCTCCCAACTGTGGACCAAGCCCTCTCCCAACTGTGACCAGCCTCTCACCAACTGTGGACCAAAAGCCCTCACCCAACTGTGAACCAGCCCTCACCCAACTGTGACCAGCCCTCATCCCAACTGTGGCCTGCCCTCTCCCAACTGTGGCCTGCCCTCTACCAACTGTGGCCTGCCCTCTCCCAAATGTAGCCTGCCCTCTTCCATCTGTGACCATCCCTCTCCCATCTGTGACCAGCCCTCTTCCAACTGTGACCAGCCCTCTCCCAACTGTGACCAGCCCTCTCCCAACTGTGAAAAGCCCTCTCCCAACTGTGGCGTGCCCTCTCCCAACTGTGATCAGCCCTCTCCCAACTGTGCCCAGCCCCCTCCCAACTGTGGCCTGCCCACTCCCAACTGTGGCCAGCCCTCTCCCAACTGTGACCAGCCCTCTCCCAATTGTGACCAGCCCTCTCCCAACTGTCACCAACCCTCTCCCAGCTGTGACCTGTCCTCTCCCAACTGTGACCAGCCCTCTCCCAACTGTTGCCTGCCCTCTCCCAACTGTGGCCTGTCCTCTCCCAACTGTGACCAGCCCTTTCTCAGCTGTGACCAGCCCTTTCCCAACTGTGACCAGTACTCTCCCAACTGCGACCAGCCCTCTCTCAGCTGTGACCAGTACTCTCCCAACTGTGACCTGTCCTCTCCCAACTGTGACCAGCCCTCTCTCAGCTGTGACCAGCCCTTTCCCAACTGTGACCAGTACTCTCCCAACTGTGACCTGTCCTCTCCCAACTGTGACCATCCCTCTCCCTACTGTGACCTGTCCTCTCCCAACTGTGACCAACCCTCTCCCAACTGTGACCAGCTCACTCCCAACTGTGAACAGCCCTCTCCCAACTGTGACCAGCTCACTCCCAACTGTGAACAGCCCAGAGCCGGAGTCAACCCGGTTGGGAGTCGGTCGGCCGAGCGGACAGCACGCTGGACTTGAGATCCTGTGGTCCTGGGTTCGATCCCAGGCGCCTGCGAGAAACAATGGGCAGAGTTTCTGTCACCCTATGCCCCTGTTACCTAGCAGTAAAATAGGTACCTGGGTGTTAGTCAGCTGTCACGGGCGGCTTCCTGGGGGTGGAGGCCTGGTCGAGGACCGGGCCGCGGGGACATTAAAAGCCCCGAAATCATCTCAAGATAACCTCAAGATAGCCCTCTCCCAACTGTGACCAGCCCTTTCCCAACTGTGACCAGCCCTCTCCCAACTGTGACCAGACCTCTCCCAACTGTCACCAGCCCTCTCCCAACTGTGGCCTGCCCTCTCCCAACTGCAGCCTGCCCTCTTCCATCTGTGACCAGCCCTCTTCCAACTGTGACCAGCCCTCTCCCAACTGTGACCAGCCCTCTCCCAACTGTGACCAGACCTCTCCCAACTGTGGCCTTCCCTCTCCCAACTGTGGCCTGCCCTCTCCCAACTGTGGTCTTCCCTCTCCCAACTGTGGCCTGTCCGCTCCCAACTGCGGCCTTCTCTCTCCCAACCTTCAAATATGTAACTTGGAGGCTTGGGGTCGACCCTCAGTGGCACACTTTAAGAAACATCAACATTGAACTTCTCCCACTCCCCCTTTACTGTGTGATAAAGGTGGGCAGATGACAGAGATTGAAAGAGTGAGTGGAAAGGGTGATGAGGGTGACGAGCAGAGAGGGAGAGGGGGAAGAGAGAGGGCTCAGGGTGAAAGCAGGTGGGGGGGGGGGGATTGAAGAGAGAGGGGGTCAGGGTTAGGGCTGGAGTTGAAAGAGAGAAGTTATCTTGAGATTATTTGGAGATGATTTCGGGGCTTTAGAGTCCCCGCGGCCCAGTCCTCGACCAGGCCTCCACCCCCAGGAAGCAGCCCGTGACAGCTGACTAACACCCAGGTACCTATTTACTGCTAGGTAACAGGGGCATAGGGTGAAAGAAACTCAGCACATTGTTTCTCGCGGGCGCCCAGGATCGAACACAAGACAAGATGATCACATATCCAGCGTGCTGCCCGCTCGGCCGACCGGCTCCCATCAGGGTGAGGGCAGGAGGGGAAAGAGAGAAGGGTCAGGATGAAGGAACGAGAGTGAGAGAGAGGGGTCAGGGTGGGGGCAAGAGGGGGAAGAAAGAGGGGTCAGGGTTAGGGCTGGAGGGGGAAGAGAATAGAGTCAGGGTGAGGGCAAGAGGGGGAAGAGAGAGGGGTCAGGGTGAGGGCGAGAGAGGGGGTTGAGTGTCCCAGCCACAGCTAGGTACCCTGTTTACTAAATATATATATATATATATATATATATATATTATATATATATATATATATATATATATATATATATATATATATATATATATATATATATATATATATATTCATGAATTAATTGCAAGGCCAGATTTGCCTAATAAGCAAAGTTTTCATGAATTAATTGTTTTTCGATTACCTAACCTAACCTAACCAAACTTTTTCGGCTACCTAACCTAACCTAACCTATAAAGATAGGTTAGGTTAGGTTAGGTAGGGTTGGTTAGGTTCGGTCATATATCTACGTTAATTTTAACTCCAATTAAACACAATTAACCTCTTACATAATGAAATGGGTAGCTTTATCATTTCATAAGAAAAAAATTTGAGAAAATATATTAATTCAGGAAAACTTGGCTTAATAGGCAAATCGGGCCTTGCATAGTAGTCATGTTTAATTATGTTTGCTTGGCTTAATTTATTTCCCTGGATACTAGGTCTGGTCAGGTGGGGAATAACTCTCACAGTGGCGCCGACCAATATTACGAGGCTACATGGAGGTCCATAATGGTGAGTAAAACTAGGTGAGTACACACGGAAATCATATAAAATCCTCTACAAAACGAGGGAAGTGACAGGAAGGCATACGACAAAAAGCAAAACAACCAATACTGTCCTGGAAAGAGCTAACTGAGTTGAAAACAGGAACGATAACAATGCTACGATTTTGACACTTCAACAATAAACAGGCAGATTATGAAATCACAAAATCACACTTGATTAAGAATTCATGGAAGAGGGAAATGGTTAGCAACTCACACATCATGATTTTTGCTTTGAAGTTAATAAAACATTTCTCTGGTAATGAATTGGGAAAGTGTTTATCGAAACGACTAGGTGGTAGAAGATTGGCACACCGAAAGATTGAGCACTACGAGGAGATGGATTTTCCCAGCTAGCTTGTGCACTGTTGTGTGAGTGCACAAGCAGGAAAGGCAAGTGCACGGGGGTGCACTGGGCCTAGTTTTGGAAATACGTCACCTACACATGCTTGTTTGCTATCTTTGGACACCCAATGACCAGACCTTTCCATGGCTTCCACGGTGGCCGCTTTAGGGTCTGTGAGTATAGGTACCACCATGAGCATGTTTCAAGCAAGTTTTGTGAAGTAAGTGAAGTGTGTTGGGGTGGGGTGAATCCAACGGTCTGGCTGGACCACCTCACCCACCACGCCACCACGCCGTGATGCCACAGGCACCACTTGGCTCAGGGAAGCCTCGTGATTGGATGAGACATACAGCCTCAGTAGGTTGCATGGCGGGTCTCACTTGATTGGTGGATTTGAGCACAGAGGAAACCAGCTTGGCCGGCCCTGGCTTGCCAGCGAGAATTCATTCTGTCCTAGGTCGTTGCGTAGTCCGGCGCCAAACTACGTGAAACACTGCCTGTAGCAACCATTA
The DNA here is from genome assembly GCF_040958095.1 of Procambarus clarkii. Lineage (NCBI taxonomy): Eukaryota > Metazoa > Arthropoda > Malacostraca > Decapoda > Cambaridae > Procambarus > Procambarus clarkii. Next base: position 27,571,329 of record NC_091160.1, read on the forward strand.
AGTACCTCGAATCATCGTGCCGTTGACGTAGGTCCGCCGTAAGAGATACAGAATCCGGGAATTCGCGGGCGACTGGTATTTCGAAAAATTGAAGAGTGTGCTTAACAAGTAATGTGTAGAGTCCGCAGGATCGCTATCATAGCAGGGGCAACAAACTTTCTATGTGAATCCGTGGTAATTTCCTGCGTCGCTCATCTTCAAGTCTCATTGACTAAGATACCTGATAGGGTATTATACCTGATACTTGATATCTTCAGGTATATTATACCTGGAGATACCTGGTAGGGTACTGTGGGAACCGACCTGTGAGATTTATATTTATTTAATTTATATGAATTTATATTTACGTTAATTTATATACTTCGATAGCAATTTGTATAATGATAAGTGGACTGTATTTCTGCAATAATCTCTTAATCTCACAAATCGATCCTCTACACATTAGGGGGGGGTTATTAAATTAATATATATATGCAGCCAATCAAACTACAGTAACTACATACATTGAAGAGGTTCCTTATCTTATAGTACAGCAGGTTAGTCCACCAGGTATAACTAGGGTGTAGACACCAAATTATCCTCTTTGAGGTAGCTTCCATATCACCCAGTAACTGGTGCACAAATCTTCCTTCCTCGTCTTGACCTGTCAAAAGTGCGCTAGCTGTGAAGCCAGAATCCTATATATGACAAGCTATATCAGAGAAAACACTATACAGTACATGGAACATGAAGACCTGGCTTAATTACCTTTAGTTTGAGGCGATTTCGCGATCTAACCGGGTCACCCTATATCCTGACATTAATGGCCATAAATGAATGATAAACGGGTTTCGGATAGACACTTAACTTGAATTTGTAGACAACGTGTTGACAATGGTACACCTTTGGTTTCCATAACACTACGTCCAAGTAAATTTAACAGGAGCTGAAATTGCTCCCGTGTGAGCCTCTGGTCTCGTATAACAATGGCTGCCCTCCTTCCCCACTGACGCCTGGCCTACTTTGTCCAGATTTCAGAAAGTGATAGAAGGGTCACATTTACTCTACTTTAATATTGATAATTAAGTTAATTTATATAAGATGTTTTTATGATGGTAAAGTCCAAAGACTAATGTATTTAAGAATAATTCCCACCATAATAGGTGGAGAATATAATAGTATGTGGTGATGATATCCCGTTTTCTATAGACGGTAATTCCACTACAAGTTACGTTTTCTATGGGTAACTTGTTTATACAACACAGCTCTTATCTGTCTGTATGATATTATTATTAAATGGTGTCGGATTTTCCGACATAATTCCCCAGGGGGCTGCTCACGGGTCGAAGTCCTGTTTAGAACAGACGAACACCGATACTCCTCCTCCGAATTATTACATTAATTTGATGTTAGTAGTTAGTAATCACACATTTGTGTGTCTGTTCGTACAGGACGGATGTCCCGTACTAGAGTTGTAAGGGTTAGAAGTCTAATGCGATTTCATTTCCCTGTCAACTCTTGAAAGGCTAATATTCAAGCCTTATTACATATTATTTAACCCAGAAGACTGAATGTGATCAAGTACTACAGTCAAGTATGATTCAGGGACTGCAGTGAGATCAGTGACATTAGATATAACTTGAAGTTTGTTCAGGTAACTGGTCACTGATATATAAACACTGAGGCCCATGGAATACATCTTGATTAAATAATAAATGTATCAAATCAGTCATCAGATTTATTAGGGTTTAATTTAGTTAATTGATTCAGAAGATTGAATAGCTCATCATTAAAGTAAAGTATGGTTCTGAGACTGCAGTGGGTTCAGTGACATTGGTCGCAGTGACTTGTAGCTGTTTTAGGCTACTGTTCACTGATTTGCCACTGAGGCCTCATGAACTCATCTCCAGCTTCAAATGATGATACTAACATCAACCTCTGTTGGTATAGTCAGCTGTAATCTCCTTAGTATAATGCTACTGGAGAAATATAATCAGCTGACAAATTTAGGTTTCTACTGGTATTGTTTATCTGCAGGCATAGGTCTCCTCAGGCTTGATACTGGGCCTGAGAGTAATTTACCTCCTGCAGAGTTTAACATGGTTATGCCCTGATATTTAGTAGGGCTACCAATGAATTGATGGTAGTAGTCTGTCCCCACAAGGACAGCCATTTGGCATTTGATTTGCTCAAATTTACCTGCAGCTGCTTGATAATAGCTTTCCAGGTCAGCATAATCAACTTGAGATTGTTGTGACAAATCTTCACATTTCTTGATCTGTCTTGTTAAGTGGCCTTTAAGACCTGCAAGGGTTCTTTTCATTCCCCCTGCATTATCCATACTGGCTAGTTGGTGAAGCCTTGTGGGGCTTGTACTTGGGCTGCTCATAATACTGAACAAACACTAATGGTAGCCTAGGGTATTTTCTGCACTCACTAGGCAATAATCCTACCTCTACTAGAGGTTAGCACTTAAAATTAATACACATTATATATATACAATCATCCACACTAATGATTTGAGTGATAAACCAGTGTCACTGGAAGTACCTTTAGGTTAGCTCCTCTATATCACCCTAGGATGGAAGAGACACTAATTAATCACTCAAAGGTGTAATGATCATAAGTAAATTATTATATATACACAACTCAACTCGAGTTGATAAAAATTACACCCAAAATAGGGTCTGCACCATTCATTAATGGTGTTAGGTTGTTGAATATAGTACAACTGACTATGGTAATAATGGGACTAGGATGAGCAATAATAGTTCAACTAGTCATATCCTACCCTGTTGTGGGTTGGCAATTAGTAAATATTATACTGTGATCACTAGTGCAATATATATTAAATAATTCTCTATTTTGGAGAAATAATATACACAATTATTGATAATAGCCTCTTAATTAGCCTCTATGAAACTTCTAATATTATCTAGAAGTATTAAATATTATTAGTGACCTCGCGAAATAAACTCCACAAAATTCGTAGATAATCTCTCGCGAAATGTAACACCACGAAATCCGTGAACAATCTCGCAAAGACACAGTCACTAATTAGGCTGGCTTCAATATTAGCGCTGTCATTTCACGAAATAACACGCCACCAAATATCTGTGGGTGTGCATGAAACCGCTGACGAAGCTGAACTCGGCTGAGGGAGGCTCCTGAGCTCCCTCGAGGCTACGCTGCCGTCTTTGACTGGCTGGCCTTGTTTAAATAACACTGCACTAGTTTATTTAATGAATCCACTGGTTAACTGGTTCATCCGGTACTAAGATGACCAAATGTGGGTTCATAGGACCAAATATTCCGGTTCCGAAGGTCCAAATAATGTGGGAACCGACCTGTGAGATTTATATTTATTTAATTTATATGAATTTATATTTACGTTAATTTATATACTTCGATAGCAATTTGTATAATGATAAGTGGACTGTATTTCTGCAATAATCTCTTAATCTCACAAATCGATCCTCTACACATTAGGGGGGGGTTATTAAATTAATATATATATGCAGCCAATCAAACTACAGTAACTACATACATTGAAGAGGTTCCTTATCTTATAGTACAGCAGGTTAGTCCACCAGGTATAACTAGGGTGTAGACACCAAATTATCCTCTTTGAGGTAGCTTCCATATCACCCAGTAACTGGTGCACAAATCTTCCTTCCTCGTCTTGACCTGTCAAAAGTGCGCTAGCTGTGAAGCCAGAATCCTATATATGACAAGCTATATCAGAGAAAACACTATACAGTACATGGAACATGAAGACCTGGCTTAATTACCTTTAGTTTGAGGCGATTTCGCGATCTAACCGGGTCACCCTATATCCTGACATTAATGGCCATAAATGAATGATAAACGGGTTTCGGATAGACACTTAACTTGAATTTGTAGACAACGTGTTGACAATGGTACACCTTTGGTTTCCATAACACTACGTCCAAGTAAATTTAACAGGAGCTGAAATTGCTCCCGTGTGAGCCTCTGGTCTCGTATAACAATGGCTGCCCTCCTTCCCCACTGACGCCTGGCCTACTTTGTCCAGATTTCAGAAAGTGATAGAAGGGTCACATTTACTCTACTTTAATATTGATAATTAAGTTAATTTATATAAGATGTTTTTATGATGGTAAAGTCCAAAGACTAATGTATTTAAGAATAATTCCCACCATAATAGGTGGAGAATATAATAGTATGTGGTGATGATATCCCGTTTTCTATAGACGGTAATTCCACTACAAGTTACGTTTTCTATGGGTAACTTGTTTATACAACAAAGCTCTTATCTGTCTGTATGATATTATTATTAAATGGTGTCGGATTTTCCGACAGGTACTGAACCTAATCAGGGAAGACTCTACAGCAATCAGGGAAAGTGTTCGGTAGAAATTCAGGGAATTTCAGTCCAAACCATTGGAACTTTGACATGCATCTCACCGTGCCGTATTTCCCCCCCACGCCTCCACCCGTATACATGAGCAGCCCACTCGCGTGTTTAAAGTACAAGCTGCTTCCGGCACGTAACGTGTTAGCTAAACAGTCCTTTCTGCTTGAGTTCAACCTTCACAGGGAAGGTGAAATGGAAAAATCTCACAAGCATGAGGGCTTGAACTCTTTTCATGGATGTCATGGGAAATAGAACTGAGAGAGAATAGAACAAGTATCACACGTAGCACAAAATGCACAAGTATTAGGGCATTGAAGACATTCAAAATTAAAAGAACTACAGTGAGCATAGATGGGTGACAGAGAATTTGGTTTAGATGCGTCAAAATAAGAAGGGAAGCAAACATACAGTTGGAAAACAAGATTGCAGATGAAAACAAATACCAAATCTAAATTGCTTCACAACTTCATCAGAAGGAAAACACCCTTTTAGGAATTGGTGGTGAGACTGAGGACAGAAGAGGAATCAGTCACTGATAATGACAAAAGTGAGTGAGGAACTCAACACGAGTCTAGGAATATTTTTCAATAGTGCAAAGAAAAATTCCTAAACTGATGGTAAATATGGTAAACCATGAAGTATTCGAGGATTCGGAGATGAGTAGCTGAAGTAAAAAAGGAACCTAATGGAGCTGCAGACGGCTTCAGCAGTGAGACCAGAGAGAAGTTCTTGTCTCCATTGACTAAGAGGAGTGCTAGAGAACAAAGAGATCCCATTAAAGTGATCTATCAACGAGGAAAATCAGTTGGAGCCGTGAGGAGGAATCGTGATTTAAGTCATGTGCTTAGGCGTCCCCAGCTTACAGGCTCGAATCTTTCTTATGACTCGTATAGATTTTCACAGCTCTCGGACGCAGGTTCGAATCCTCGTCACGGCCCTTGTGGATTTATTTACAGCAGTGTTAGTCTTGTGCTGGTCACACCTGCGATATATAACAAGTCACGGACGAATAACCAAGTAACTTTCAGGAACCAAGACATAGGTGCCTGAACCCATTATATACAACCTACGTAAAACCAAATCTGGAGTATGCAGCGCAGAAAATGCAATCCACCCATGAAAAGAATAAAATAAAAGCAGAGAAAGTTGGCTACAGAGCTGAGTGAACCAATGTAAGGTGACCCTCGTAGTAAGCTCATTCTCCTAACGTGGGAGAAGAGACTAATCAGGGGACATATGACGACAAAGCACAAGATATTAAGAAAGATTAGAAAGGCAGACAGAAAAGCAATATTAAATACGAGAAACTGACAACTAGAGAACGCGGGTGGAATCCAGAGAGGGAGAGGAGTAGGTAAGAAAACATCTTGAGCGTAAGAGTACCAGTTATATTAACGGACGACCAGACAAGATCGACGGGGCAAATTAAATGAGCGCCGTTATAATTAAATACTTCAAAAACTGAAGATTGAGAGTAATTTAATTAACTGCCCTGTAAATGTAGAGAGTTAACACACACACACACAAACACACACACACACCTGGAGTATGTAGCTCCAGCATGGAGTCCATATCAAGTTAAGCATAAGACCAAACTGGAAAAAGTTCAAAAGTTTGCCACCAGACTAGTACCCGGGCTGAGAGGTATGAGCTACGAGGAGAGACTACAGGAATTAAACCTCACGTCGCTAGAAGACAGAAGAGTTAGGGGGGATATGATCACCACGTACAAGATTCTCACAGGAATTGACAGGGCAGATAAAGACAGGCTATTTAACACAAGGGGCACACGCACTAGGGGACACAGGTGGAAACTGAGTGCCCAAATGAGCCACAGAGATATTAGAAAGAATTTTTTTAGTGTCAGAGTAGTTGACAAATTGAATGCATTAGGCAGTGATGTGGTGGAGGCTGACTCCATACACAGTTTCAAGTGTAGATATGATAGAGCCCAATAGGCTCAGCAACCTGTACACCAGTTGAATGACAGTTGAGAGGCAGGACCAAAGAGCCAGAGCTCAACCCCCACAAGCACAAATAGGTGAGTACAAATAGGTGAGTACACCTGGTGGGCCTGGTGGCTGAGTGAACAATGCTTTGGACTCATGATAATATGGCACTGGGATCGATCCCTGGCGAGGGCGTAAACAATTACGCAGAGGTTCTTGAAGGTACCTGGGAGCTAGACAGCTGTTCCGGGCTGCTTCCAGGTGTGTATTCACCTATTTGTGCTTGCGGGGGTTGAGCTTTGGCTCTTTGGTCCCGCCTCTCAACTGTCAATCAACTGGTGTACAGATTCCTGAGCCTACTGGGCTCTGTCATATGTACATTTGCAACTGTGTATGGAGTCAGCCTCCACCACATCACTGCCTATTGCATTCCATCTGTTAACTATTCTGACACAGAAAAAGTTCCTTCTAACGTCCCTGTGGCTCATATGGGTACTCAGTTTCCACCTGTGTCCCCTTGTTCGCGTCCCTCCAGTGTTGAATAGTTCATCCTTGTTTACCCGGTCGATTCCCTGAGGATTTTGTAGGTTTTGGTCATGTCCCCCCTCACTCTTCTTCCTTCCAGTGTCGTAAGGTGCATTTCCCGCAGCCTTTCCTCATAACTCATGCCTCTTAGTTCTGGGACTAGTCTAGTAGCATACCTTTGGACTTTTTCCATCTTCGTCTTGTGCTTGACAAGGTACGGGCTCCATGCTGGGGCCGCATACTCCAGGATTGGTCTTACATATGTTGTGTACAAGATTCTGAATGATTCCTTACACAGGTTCCTGAACCCCGTTCTGATGTTAGCCAGCCTCGCATATGCCGCAGACGTTATTCTGTTTATGTGGGCTTCAGGAGACAGGTTTGGTGTGATATCAACTCCTAGATTTTTCCCTCTGTCTGTTTCATTAAGTACTTCATCTCCTATTCTGTATCCTGTGTCTGGCCTCCTGTTTCCACTGCCTAGTTTCATTATTTTGCATTTACTCGGGTTGAACTTTAACAACCATTTGTTGGACCATTTACTCAGTCTATCTAGGTCTTCTTGTAGCCTCCTACTATCATCCTCTGTTTCAATCCTACTCATAATTTTTGCATCGTCGGTAAACATTGAGAGGAACGAATCTATACCCTCTGGGAGATCATTTACATATACCAGAAACAGTATAGGTCCAAGGACTGACCCCTGCGGGACTCCACTTGTAACGTCTCGCCAATCTGAGACCTCACCCCTCACACTGACTCGTTGTCTCCTGTTGCTTAGGTACTCCTGTATCCAATGGAGTACCTTCCATTTCACTCCAGCCTGCATCTCCAGCTTTTTCACTAGCCTCTTGTGTGGCACTGTATCAAAGGCTTTCTGACAATCCAAAAATATGCAGTCTGCCCACCTTTCTCTTTCTTGCCTTATTTTTGTTTCCTGGTCGTAGAATTCAAGTAACCCTGTGAGACAGGACCTGCCATCCCTGAATCCATGTTGATGCTGTGTTACAAAGTTCTTTCGCTCCAGATGCTCCACTAGCTTTCTTCGCACAATCTTCTCCATCAGCTTGCATGGTATGCAAGTTTGGGACACTGGCGTGTAATTCAATGCCTCCTGTCTATCCCCTTTCTTGTATATCGGGACTACGTTAGCTGCTTTCCAAATTTCTGGCAGTTCCCCTGTTGCCAGTGATTGTTATACACTATGGAGAGGGGGAGGCACAGTTCTTATGCTCCTTCCTCTGTGTGTGTATGTGTGTGTGGAAGAGAAGATTGATTGACAGTTGAGAAACGAACCGAAAAAGCTAGAGCTACACCCCTTCAAGCATAACTAGGTGAATACACACACACACACACAGACACACACACACACAGGCCTTACGGCGGAGTGAACAGCGCTTGGGGTTCGTAGTCCTAAGGGTCCAGGTTTCATCCCCGGCAGAAGCGGGAACAAATGGGCAGAGTTTCTTTCACCTGATGCTTCCCTTCACCTAGCAGTAAATAGGTATCTGGTAGTTAAACAGCTGTTTTGGGCTGCTTAATGGGGGTGTGTATGTGTTTGAAGCCAAAAATATCAGTTGATTGACAATTGAGAGGCTGGCCCAAAGAGCCAGAGATAAGCCCCCGCAAGCACAACTCGGTGAGTACAACTAGGTGAGTACACACACACACACACACACACACACACACACACACACACACACACACACACACACACACACACACACACACACACACACACACACACACACACACACAGCACACAAACACACACACACACCACACACACACACACACACAGATATGGGAGTCCATATCTAGTCAAGGATAAGACTAAACTGAAAAGGTTCAAAGGTTTGCCACCAGACTAGTACCCGAGCTGAGAAGGTATGAGCTACGAGGAGACACTACGGGAATTAAACATCATTTCGCTGGAAGACCGAAGAGTTAGGGGGACATGATCACCACATTCAAGATTCTGAAGGGAATTGATAGGGTAGATAAAGATAGGCTATTTAACACAAGGGACACACGCACTAGGGGACACAGGTGGAAACTGAGTGCCCAAATGAGCCACAGAGATATTAGAAAGAACTTTTTTAGTGCCAGAGTGGTTGACAAATGGAATGCATTAGGGGGTGATGTGGTGGAGGCTGACTCCATACACAGTTTTAAGTGATAGAGCCCAATAGGCTCAGGAACCTGTACACCTGTTGATTGATGGTTGAGAGGCGGGACCAAAAAGCCAGAGCTCAACCCATGCAAACACAACTAGGTGAGTACAACTAGGGGAGTACACACACACACACACACACACACACACACACACACACACACACACACACACACACACACACAGCGTGGGGCCGGCTGGCCGAGCGGACAGCACGCTGGACTTGTGAACCTGTGGTCTCGGGTTTGATCCCGGGCGCTGGCGAGAAACATTGGGCAGAGTTTCTTTCACCCTATGCCCCTGTTTCACAGCAGTAAATAGGTACCTGGGTGTTAGTTAGCTGTCACGAACTGCTTCCTGGGGTGTATGTGTGTGTGTGATGTGAAAAAATATATAGTAGTAGTAGTAGTTAGAAACAGTTGATTGACAGTTGAGAGGCAGGCCGAAAGAGCTGAGCTCAACCCCCGCAAGCACAACTAGGTGAGTACAGTGAAATGATGTGGGAGGGATAATCAGGCTACTTCGAAGTGAAAAAGTGCATACGCGTAAATGAAAAACTTGAAATTTGACTTATACCATAAGGAAGTTAAGAAACAAAGTAGAAATAACGTAATTGAAAAAAGGTGTTGAATGCATTATGGCAGTGTGAAGAGTGGAGCAGACCTCACACGGAATGTGACCTTACAGCCTCAATCTGTGGCCGGTGACCTCACCCCGGCAGTAAACCCTTACTACACCAAGTGAAGAAGACGCCTGGAGACTCACTCGCCTATATTGTGTATTGCAGATTGGTAAGGTACTTGGAGCGCCTGTGGGTAGAGGTGTTCATAGCAATGACTAAATCAGGAAGGGCGTCTAAGTCCAGCCGTATTATAACTGAAGAAGAGGATAGGCTTGTGGAGAAGCTGAATGGGAAATTTGTAGAGAAGAGGGAAGTTTGAATAGAGGATCTAATCCAAGGGATTAGAAGTGACATCTTTAATAAAATACAGGACGAGGCTCAGAGACAAAAACAAGAGCTTATGGACTATATTCAGAAGAAATCAGAAAGGCAGGGAAATAACTAGGCATGCAACTGAATTTGGCTGGATTAAGGGAAGCATGGCAAGGGAAGGGGGAGTAGTGGGGGATGGAGTGGCGAGTGTGGGTGGGCTGGGGCGTATCCAGGGGGAGGGGCGACAAGCATGACAATGCTTCACTGAGGAGGCGAACAATCATACTGCATGGCTTACTTGAAGCCAAGGCATCATCGAGGCAGGAAAGGATGGAGATCGAAGATTTTGAGTTACAGGGGACCTTGAGAGATATTGGAGTCAAGATGGCAGGGAATGAGATGGAAATCCACCGCTGCATTGGACCTTACAACTGTACCAAGAAACGACCTGTCCTGGTGCAGTTCACTAACGAAAAGGCCATGGATTACATACTGCAACACAAACATTAACTTAGAGGTAGCGAAAACTATTACTACATGTATATTGACAGATACATGACAAAAGATGAACAGATAGCCCACAGGGCGAGCCAGCCTGCCCGACACCACTCTTCCCATTCGAGCGTAGTTACCCACCCCACTCTTGCTAACCACCCCACAACTACTTCCCAAGTCACACCCTCCCCAAATCAGCCTTCCCATCCCCCGCCCCCTGCTTATTTCCCAACAACTTCCTTGTCCTCTCTGACCCCCAATGCATTCAAGTCCATCTGCTTCATCCCACATTCCAAGGACTCCCTCATCCCCTCAACCCCCAAACCCGCCTAGCCCTCACCCCTCCTCTGCCCTTCTTCCATGTGACCTCCTCTTCTTGCAAAAGGGTCACATGGACCCCCCCGTGGAGGACAGTGGGTACCCCCGACCTCTTCCTCCATTTCCCCTCTTCCCTCCTTCTGTCCCAATGCCCACACCTACCCCTGAGTTTCCCTCTGACTAATACAACTTCTCTCCTACTCTCACTATCCATGCTCCATCATCTTCTCTTCCCCCACCCCTCTATTAATTTCCCCCAACCTCTCAACCTCTATCTAACTCTCAGACTCACGCTACCTCTCAGTCCCCCATATGCTTCTCAGACCCTCCCTAATTTTCAGACCCAGTATGCCTATCCTACTCCAGTCCTACCTACCCAGGCCTCACTACCCCAGACCTTCCTACCTACCTTCCTAGATGCGCAGACCCCATTCGCCTCCCAAGCACCCCTAATCATCCCTGGAGGCCCCTCAGCCCACATTCACCCCCCATATTCCCCCAGACCCCACAGAGACAGGGTGCACTCAGGTACCAGAGTTTCCAAGATGAGTCTCAAGGTTTGGTACATCAATGCTGATGGGGTATCTATCAGAAGAGATAAAAGAAAGAGTTAGTAAGGCAGAGCCTGACATAGTTGCAATAGTGGAGACTAAAATAAATGGCATGATCTCGGATGCAATTTTTCCAGAGGGGAACCAGGTGATAAGAAAACAGGGGACACAGAGACAGGGAGGAGAAGTGGCACTCTTATTAAAGCGGAAATGGAAGTTTGAAGACCTGAGAAATCGGGGGTACCAATGAGAGCACAAGCTCCATACACGGAACTCTGACAGCAGATAGGAGGAAGATTGTGATCTTGGTAATCTACAATCCCCCACCAAACAATAGAAGACCCAGGGGAGTATGATGGCAACAAGGCATGCATAGATGAACTGCAGAAGGCAACATCATTAGCTCACAGAATGAGAGCGAAACTGCTGCTCATGGGGGACCTAAGTCATTGAGAGATAAATTAGGAATCAAGGAATTCCCATGGAAGGGAAGAAACGTTTGGAGCAAACGTTTGGATCTTTAATGAATCACTTATGTCGGGAGAATTTCTCAATTGCTGGAAGAGGGCAAAAGTTGTACCGATTTTCAAAAAAAAGGGATAGGGAGGAGGCACTTAACTACAGACCTGTATCATTGACAAGCATCCCCTGTAAAATATTTAAAAGAATAATTAGGCTAAGACTGGTTGAACACCTAGAAAATGTTAGGTTTGTAAACAAACATCAACATGTGTTCTGGAAAGGGAAATCTTGCCTAACAAACCTTTTGGAATCTATGATAAAAAAACGAAGATAAGACAGAACAGAGAAGGTTGAGCAGACTGCATATTTCTGGACTGCCAGAAAGCCTTTAATACAGTGCCGGACATGTGGCTGCTATTCAAACTCGAGAGGCAGGCGAGGGTGGGAAGAAAGGCCCTTGCATGGATAAGGAACATCCTAACAGGAAGGAGCCAGAGAATTAATATAAGGGGCGAGAACTTGGGAAGTCGGAATAGCGAACAGTGGCGAGTGGAGTACCTATAGGCTCAGTGCTGGGACCAATTCTATTTCTAATATATGTTAATGACGTGTTTACAGGAGTAGAGTCCTACATGTCGATGTTCGCGGATGACGCAAAGTTGATGAGAAGAGTTGTGGCAGATGAAGATTGTAGGATCCTCCATGAGGACTTGAACAGGTTGCAGAGATGGTCAGAGAAATGGCTACTGGAGTTCAACACCAGCCAATGTAAATTTATGGAAATGGGGACTAGGTGATAGGAGATCAAAGGGACAGTACACAATGAAGGGGAACTGCCTACCTGTGACGTTGCGAGAACGAGACCTGGGGGTGGACGTAACACCTAATCTATCTCCTGAGGCACATATAAATAGGATAACGACAGCATCGTATTTTACATTGGCAAAAGATTGAACATCATTCAGAAACCTAAGTAAGGAGGCATTTAGGGCGCTTTACACTGCCTACGTGAGGCCAGTCTTCGAGTATGCCTCACCATCATGGAGTCTCCATCTGAAGAAACACATAAGGAAACTGGAAAAGGCTTAGAAGTTTGCAACGAGACTCGTCCCAGCGTTACGAGGGATGAGGTATGAAGAGCGCCTGAAGAAACTGAGCCTTACTACGCTAGAAAAGAGAATGGAGAAGGGGGATATAATAGGAACTTATAAAATACTCAGGGAAATTGACAGAGTGGACATAGACGAAATGTTTACACCGAATAGTAACAGAACGAGGGGACTTGGGTGGAAGTTGGAAACTCTGATAAGTCACAGAGATCTTAGAAAGGTTTCTTTTAGCTTGAGACTAGTGGAAAAATGGAATGCACATAGAAAACAGGTTGTGGAAGCAAATTCTATTCATAATTTTATAACTAGGTATGACAGAGTCATTGCTGTAAACAACCGATTTCTCGAAAAGCGGGATCCAAGAGACAATGCTCGATCCTGCAGACACAAATAGGTGAGTACACACACACACACACACACACACACACACACACACACACACACACACACACACACACACACACACACACACACACACACACACACACACACACACACACACACACACACACACACACACACACACACACACACACACAGAGAAATCAGAGAAATCAGAGAAATCAGTTTTGAGGACCCAGTAGGAATGAGCGACCACAGTGTATTGGTGTTTGAGTACCTGATTGAAGAAGGGTTATTGAACTCGAGAAGGGATACCGAAACCAAAAGGTTAGCATACCGAAAGGGAAACTATGAGGAGATAAGAAAATGCCTAGCAGATATAGCATGGGAAACAGAGCTCAGGGAAAAGACGGCCCAAGATATGATGGAATACATCACGCAAAAATGCAAGGATGCAGCAAACAAGTTTGTCCCAGTCCAAAAGGAAAACAGTGAAATGAAGATGAGAAACCCATGGTTTAATCAAAGATGTAGGCTAGCTAAGCAGCAAAGTAAAAGGGCATGGAGAAACTATAGGAATAACAGGACACTGGAGAGCAGAGAAAGATACCAGAATGCCAGGAATGAATATGTTAGGATGAGAAGAGAGGCAGAAAGACAATACGAAAATGACATCGCAAGCAAGGCAAAGACTCAGCCTAAATTGCTGCATAGCCACATCAGGAGAAAAACAACAGTAAAGGAACAGGTTATGAAATTAAGGTTAGGGGCAGAAGGATTCACTACAAACGACAAGGAAGTGTGTGAGGAACTGAATAAGAAATTCCAGGAGGTCTTCACCTTGGAGCAAGGAGAAATCCCAGAGATAAGAGAGGGAATAGCTAACCAGGAACCACTGGAAGAGTTTGAGATTACCAGCGGGGAAGTAAGGAAGTGTTTACTAGAATTGGATGTGACAAAGGCTATAGGTCCAGATGGAATCTCCCCTTGGATACTAAAGGAAGGAGCAGAAGAACTGTGCCTCCCGCTCTCCATGGTGTATAACAAATCACTGGCAACAGGGGAACTGCCAGAAATTTGGAAAGCAGCTAACGTAGTCCCGATATACAAGAAAGGGGATAGACAGGAGGCACTGAATTACAGACCAGTGTCCCTAACCTGCATACCATGCAAGTTGATGGAGAAGATTGTGCGAAGAAAGCTAGTGGAACATCTGGAGCGAAAGAACTTTGTAACACAGCATCAACATGGATTCAGGGATGGCAGGTCCTGCCTCACAGGGTTACTTGAATTCTACGACCAGGCAACAAAAATAAGGCAAGAAAGAGAAGGGTGGGCAGACTGCATATTTTTGGATTGTCAGAAAGCCTTTGACGCAGTGCCACACAAGAGGTTAGTGAAAAAACTGGAGATGCAGGCTGGAGTGAAAGGGAAGGTACTCCGTTGGATACAGGAGTACCTAAGTAACAGGAGACAACGAGTCAGTGTGAGGGGTGAGGTCTCAGATTGGCGAGATGTTACGAGTGGAGTACCGCAGGGGTCAGTCCTTGGACCTATACTGTTTCTGATATATGTAAATGATCTTCCAGAGGGTATAGAATCGTTTCTCTCAATGTTTGCCGATGATGCAAAAATTATGAGGAGGATTGAAACTGAGGACGATAGTAGGAGGCTACAAGATGACCTAGACAGACTGAGTGAATGGTCCAACAAATGGCTGTTGAAGTTCAACCCGAGTAAATGCAAAGTAATGAAACTAGGTGGTGGAAATAGGAGGCCAAACACAGGATACAGAATAGGAGATGAAGTACTTAATGAAACGAACAGAGAGAAAGATCTAGGAGTTGATATCACACCAAACCTGTCTCCTGAAGCCCACATAAAAAGAATAACGTCTGCGGCATATGCGAGGCTGGCTAACATCAGAACAGCGTTCAGGAACCTGTGTAAGGAATCATTCAGAATCTTGTACACCACATATGTAAGACCAATCCTGGAGTATGCGGCCCCAGCATGGAGCCCGTACCTTGTCAAGCACAAGACGAAGCTGGAAAAAGTCCAAAGGTATGCCACTAGACTAGTCCCAGAACTAAGAGGCATGAGTTACGAGGAAAGGCTGCGGGAAATGCACCTTACGACACTGGAAGACAGAAGAGTAAGGGGAGACATGATCACAACCTACAAAATCCTCAGAGGAATCGACCGGGTAAACAAAGATAAACTATTCAACACTGGTGGGACGCGAACAAGGGGACACAGGTGGAAACTGAGTACTCACATGAGCCACAGAGACGTTAGAAGGAACTTTTTTAGTGTCAGAGTAGTTAACGGATGGAATGCATTAGGCAGTGATGTGGTGGAGGCTGACTCCATACACAGTTTTAAATGTAGATATGATAGAGCCCAGTAGGCTCAGGAATCTGTACACCAGTTGATTGACAGTTGAGAGGCGGGACCAAAGAGCCAAAGCTCAACCCCCGCAAGCACAAATAGGTGAGTACAAATAGGTGAGTACACACACACACACACACACACACACACACACACACACACACACACACACGCACACACACACACACACACACACACACACACACACACACACACACACACACACACACACACACACACACACACACACAGGGAGAGTGGTTGACAAATGGAATGCATTAGGAAGTGATGTGGTGGAGGCTGACTCCATACACAGTTTCAAGTGTAGATATGATAGAGCCCAATAGGCTCAGGAACCTGTACACCTGTTGATTGACGGTTGAGAGGCGGGACCAAAGAGCCAGAGCCTGGTCCTCGACCAAAGCCTCCACCCCCCAGGAAGCAGCCCGTGACAGCTGACTAACACCAAGGTACCTATTTTACTGCTAGGTAACAGAGGCATAGGGTGAAAAAAACTCTGCCTATTGTTTCTTGCCGGCGCCTGGGATCGAACCCAGGACCACAGGATCACAAGTCCAGCGTGCTGTCCGCTCGGCCGACCGGCTCCCCTAAACACAGAGGGACACACTAGGGGACACAGGTGGAAATTGAGTGCCCTAGTGAGCCACAGAGACGTTAGAAAGAATTTTTTCAGTGTCAGCGTAGTAGACAAATGGAATGCATTAGGAAGTGATGTGGTGGAGGTTGACTCCATACACATCTTCAAGTATAGATATGATAGAACCCAGTAGGCTCAGGAACCTGTACATGAGTTGTTTGACAGTTGAGAGGCAGGACCAAAGAGCCAGAGCTCAATCCCCACAAGCACAATTAGATAAGTACCTCCAGGAAGCAGCCCTTAGCCCCTGTCTAACTTCCAGGTACCTATTTACTGCAAGGTGAACAGGCACATCAGGGTGAAAGAATCTTTGCCCATTTGTTTCCTCCTCCACCGGTGACCGAACCCGGAACCTCAGGACTACGAATCCGAAGCGCTGTCAACTCAGCTATCAGGCTCCCTAGGCCCCCCTACCCACAAAGGTTGGTCAATATAAAAATAATTAACTGCCTTTAGAAACTTGTGTAAGGAATCGTTCAGGACCATGCCTACCACTTATATCAGACCAATCGTGGAATTAGCACCTCCAGCCTGGAGTCCATGCCTAGTTAAACACAGGACAAAGTAAGAGAAGGTTCAGCAGTATGCTACCAGTTTCATCCCGGAACTGAGAGGTATAGGTTCCACCTACGCTCTTTAGCATAGGTGGAACACGAACAAGGGGACACAGGTAGAAACTTACTACATAGATGGGCCACAGACTCATTAGAAAGAAGTTTTTCAGTGTCAGCAGTGTCAGATGGAACAGATGTAACACACTAGGAAGTGATGTGGTGGAGACAGACTCTATACACAGTTTCAAATGTAGATATGAGATAGAGCCCAGTCGGCTCAAGAATCTGTACACCAGTTGATTGACGGTTGAGAGGCGGGACCAAAAAGCCAAAGCTCAACCCCCACAAGCCCAACTAGGTGAATACAACTTGGAGTGTACACACACACACACACACACACACACACACACACACACACACACACACACACACACACATACACACACACACACACACGAAGAGTAGACAGAAGAGTTAGGGGGGACATGATCACCACATTCAAGATTCTCAAGGGAATCGACAGGGTTGATAAAGATAGGCTATTTAACACAAGGGGCACACGCACTAGGGGACACAGGTGGAAACTGAGTGCCCAAATGAGCCACAGAGATATTAGAAAGAACATTTTTAGTGTCAGAGTGGTTGACAAATGGAATGCATTAGGAAGCAATGTGGTGGAGGCTGACTCCATACACAGTTTCAAGTGTAGATATGATAGAGCCCAATAGGCTCAGGAACCTGTACACCTGTTGATTAACGGTTGAGAGGCGGGACCAAAGAGCCAGAGCTCAACCCCCGCAAGCACAACTAGGTGAGTACAACTAGGTGAGTACACACACACACTTATCAGTCACTTATGTCGGGAGAATTGCCCAATTGCTGGAAGAAGGCAAATGTCGTGCCGATCTTCAAGAAAGGCGATAGGGAGGAGGCACTTAGCTATAGACCTGTATCACTGACAAGCATCCCCTGTAAAATACTGGAAAGAATAATTAGGCTACGACTGGTTGCACACCTGGAGAACATTAGGTTTGTGAACAAACATCAACATGGGTTCTGGACAGGGAAATCGTGCCTAACGAACCTTCTGGAATTCTATGATAAAATAACGAGGATAAGACAGGACAGAGATGGTTGGGCAGACTGCATATTTCTGGACTGCCAAAAGGCCTTTGATACAGTACCGCACATGAGACTGCTGTTCAAGCTCGAGAGGCAGGCGGGGGTGCGGGGAAAGGTCCTAGCATGGATAAGGAACTACCAAACAGGAAGGAGCCAAAGAGTTAGGGTAAGGGGCGAGAAGTCGGACTGACGAACAGTAACAAGTGGAGTACCACAAGGATCGGTGCTGGGACCAATTCTATTTCTTGTATATGTTAAGGACATGTTTACAGGCGTAGAGTCCTACATGTCGATGTTTGCGGATGACGCAAAGTTGATGAGAAGAGTGACAGATGAGGATTGCAGGATCCTCCAAGAGGACCTGAACAGATTGCAGAGATGGTCAGAGAAATGGCTACTAGAATTCAACACGAGCAAATGTAAAGTTATGGAAATGGGACTAGGAGATAGGAGACCAAAGGGACAGTGCACAATGAAGGGGAACAGCCTACCTGTGACGACGCGAGAAAGAGACCTGGGTGTGGACGTAACACCTAATCTATCTCCTGAGGCACATATAAATAGGATAACGACAGCAGCGTACTCTACACTGGCAAAAGATAGAACATCATTCAGAAACCTAAGTAAGGAGGCATTTAGGGCGCTTTACACTGCCTACGTGAGGCCAGTCTTAGAGTATGCCGCCTCATCATGGAGTCCCCATCTGAAGAAGCATATAATGAAACTGGAAAAAGTTCAGAGGTTTGCAACGAGACTCGTCCCAGAGCTACGGGGGATGGGGGATAAGGAGCGCTTGAGGTAATTGTGCCTTACGACACTAGAAAGAAGAAGGGAGAGGGGGGACATGATAGGAACGTATAAAATACTCAGAGGGATTGACAGAGTGGACATAGACGAAATGTTCACACGGAATAGTAACAGAACGAGGGGACATGGATGGAAGCTGGAAACTCAGATGAGTCACAGAGATGTTA
Source organism: Procambarus clarkii (assembly GCF_040958095.1). Classification (NCBI taxonomy): domain Eukaryota; kingdom Metazoa; phylum Arthropoda; class Malacostraca; order Decapoda; family Cambaridae; genus Procambarus; species Procambarus clarkii. Next base: position 27,590,261 of record NC_091160.1, read on the forward strand.
GGAAGTTTTCTTTTAGCGTGAGAGTAGTGGGAAAATGGAATGCACTTCAGGAACAGGTTGTGGAAGCAAATACTATTCATAATTTTAAAACCAGGTATGATAGGGAAATGGGACAGGAGTCATTGCTGTAAATTGACTGTTACATAAGCAACAGGAGACAACGAGTCAATGTGAGGGGTGAGGTCTCAGATTTGCGAGACGTTACAAGTGGAGTCCCGCAGGGGTCAGTCCTTGGACCTATACTGTTTTTGATATATGTAAATGATCTCCCAGAGGGTATAGACTCGATTCTCTCAATGTTTGCTGATGATGCAAAAATTATTAGGAGAATTGAAACAGAGGATGATAGTAGAAGGCTACAAGATGACCTAGACAGACTGAGTGAATGGTCCAACAAATGGCTGTTAAAGCTCAACCCGAGTAAATGCAAAAAATTGAAACTAGGTGGTTTAAACAGGAGGCAAGACACAGGATACAGAATAGGAGATGAAGTACTTAATGAAACGGACAGAGAGAAAGATCTAAGAGTTGATATCACACCAAACCTGTCTCCTGAAGCCCACATAAAAATAATGTCTGCAGTATATGCGAGGCTGGCAAACATCAGAACAGCCTTCAGGAACCTGTGTAGGGAATCATTCAGACTCTTGTACACCACATATGTAAGACCAATCCTGGAGTATGCGGCCCCAGCATGGAGCCCGTACCTTGTCAAGCACAAGACGAAGCTGGAAAAAGTTCAAAGGTATGCCACTCGACTAGTCCCAGAACTAGGTGGAAGGAGTTACGGGGGAAAGGCTGCGGGAAATGCACCTTACGACCCTGGAAGACAGAAGAGTATGGGGAGACCTGATCACTACCTAGAAAATCCTCAGAGGAATCGACCGGGTAGACTACGATAAACTATTCAACACTGGTGGTATGCGAACAAGTGGACACAGGTGGAAACTGAGTACCCACATGAGCCACAGGGACGTTAGAAAGAACTTATTCAGTGTCAGAGTAGTTAACAGATTGAATGCATTAGGCAGTGATGTGGTGGAGGCTGACTCCATACACAGTTTTAAATGTAGATATGACAGAACCCAGTAGGCTCAGGAATATGTACATCAGTTGATTGGCAGTTGAGGCGGGACCAAAGAGCGAAAGCTCAACCCCCGCAAGCACAAGCAGGTGACTACACACACACACACACACACACACACACACACACACACACACACACACACACACACACACACACACACACACACACACACACACACACACACACACACACACACACACACACACACACACACACACACACACACACACACACACACACACACACACACACACACACACACACACACACACACAGAATGCCAGGAATGAATATGTCAGGATGAGAAGAGAGGCAGAAAGACAATACGAAAATGACATCGCAAGCAAGGCAAAGACTCAGCCTAAATTGTTGCATAGCCACATTAGGAGAAAAACAACAGTAAAGGAACAGGTTATGAGATTAAGGATAGGGGCAGAAGGATTCACTACAAATGACAAGGAAGTGTGTGAGGAATTGAATAAGAAATTCCAGGAGGTCTTCACCTTAGAGCAAGGAGAAATTCCAGAGGTAAGTGAGGGAATAGCTAACCAGGAACCACTGGAAGAGTTTGAGATTATCAGTGGGGAAGTAAGGAAGTGTTTACTAGAGTTGGACGTGACGAAGGCTATAGGCCCAGATGGAATCTCCCCTTGGGTTCTAAAGGAAGGAGCAAGAGAACTGAGCCTACCACTCTCCATAGTGTATAACAAATCACTGGCAACAGGGGAACTGCCAGATATTTGGAAAGCAGCTAACGTAGTCCCGATATACAAGAAAGGGGATAGACAGGAGGCACTGAACTACAGGCCAGTGTCCCTAACCTGCATACCATGCAAGCTGATGGAGAAGATTGTGCGAAAAAAACTAGTGGAGCATCTGGAGCGAAGGAACTTTGTAACACAGCATCAACATGGGTTCAGGGATGGCAGGTCCTGCCTCACAGGGTTACTTGAATTCTACGACCAGGCAACAAAAATAAGGCAAGAAAGAGAAGGGTGGGCAGACTGCATATTTTTGGATTGTCAGAAAGCCTTTGATACAGTGCCACACAAGAGGCTAGTGCGAAAGTTGGAGATGCAGGCAGGAGTGAGAGGGAAGGTACTCCGGTGGATAGAGGAGTACCTAAGCAACAGGAGACAACGAGTCTGTGTGAGGGGTGAGGTCTCAGATTGGCGAGACGTCACAAGTGGAGTCCCGCAGGGGTCAGTCCTTGGACCTATACTGTTTCTGGTATATGTAAATGATCTCCCAGAGGGTATAGATTCGTTCCTCTCAATGTTTGCCGACGATGCAAAAATTATGAGGAGGATTGAAACAGAGGATGATAGTAGGAGGCTACAAGATGACCTGGATAGACTGAGTGAATGGTCCAACAAATGGCTGTTGAAGTTCAACCCGAGTAAATGCAAAGTAATGAAACTAGGCAGTGGAAACAAGAGGCCAGGCACAGGATACAGAATAGGAGATGAAGTACTTAATGAAACAGACAGAGAGAAAGATCTAGGAGTTGATATCACACCAAACCTGTCTCCTGAAGCCCACATAAAGAGAATAACGTCTGCGGCATATGCGAGGCTGGCTAACATCAGAACGGCGTTCAGGAACCTGTGTAAGGAATCATTCAGAATCTTGTACACCACATATGTAAGACCAATCCTGGAGTATGCGGCCCCAGCATGGAGCCCGTACCTTGTCAAGCACAAGACGAAGCTGGAAAAAGTCCAAAGGTATGCTACTAGACTAGTCCCAGAACTAAGAGGCATGAGTTATGAGGAAAGGCTGCGGGAAATGCACCTTACGACACTGGAAGACAGAAGAGTAAGGGGGGACATGATCACAACCTACAAAATCCTCAGGGGAATCGACCGGGTAAACAAGGATGAACTATTCAACACTGGTGGGACGCGAACAAGGGGACACAGGTGGAAGCTGAGTACCCAAATGAGCCACAGAGACGTTAGAAAGAACTTTTTCAGTGTCAGAGTAGTTAGTAAATGGAATGCATTAGGAAGTGATGTGGTGGAGGCTGACTCCATACACATTTTCAAATGTAGATATGATAGAGCCCAATAGGCTCAGGAATCTGTACACCAGTTGATTGACGGTTGAGAGGCGGGACCAAAGAGCCAGAGCTCAACCCCCGCAAGCACAATTAGGTGAGTACAATTAGGTGAGTACACACACACACACACACACACACACACACACACACACACACACACACACACACACACACACACACACACACACACACACACACACACACACACACACACACACACACACACACATACATACATATATAAGTTTTCCAACAATTTTTTCCATGACACAACTTGATAACGGCCCAGGTCGGCCCGAAATGTCTTCACTTCATTTATTTTCTGATGAGTGGGTTGAGAATCAACTTCTCTCATCTAACGAAGTTAGCCTAGACACCTTTACTTATTGCCACTTATTGTTTAAATCGGGTAACTGGCTTTAAATAATTTGTATTATGCCATCAGAATATTCGTTATCATTTTCAAAATTCTAAAGCCACACATTAGAGACGCCAAAACGTGATGGTGTCTCCGATTACCTGGAATAATTATAATGTTGCAAATACCTGGTTGCAGCAGTTGCTAACAGTGTCCATTGGCCATAGTTGATAGACATTGCTGATTGCAATAGTTGGTTAGCAATAGTTCGTTCCAATAGGGCAAAATATGTATTATCATTCTGTAACATTTGTTGAACTGGAAAGAGGATCAACATTCCTGAAAGAGGATTCATCAGCTTTCATTGCAAAGGAAAATGCAATATTCTTTTTGTGTGGGGAGAGAGAGATGTTCGAATTCATTTTTAGTTTAAAAAATTTTCTTCCTTTGTAAGTTTTTTTTTCATTGAAAAAGGGTGGGGGTGGAGGATGAATTAGAGCTCTGATCAAATAAAGCAATCGTTTGAAAATTCTGTATATCTAAAAAAAATTATCGTCAATTTAATTGAATTTTGACATGAACTACATGAACAAAAGAATATATTGGCAAAATCTCTTCGATACAGACCAAAAAAAAAAAAAAATTAAACATGCTATTGAAGGCTGGTATACGTTTTTAACAACAAATAAACAGTTAACGTTTTGACTGCGGGAATATTCGCATTTCATGTTGTGTGGTCATATGTGTATATCGTCTATTGGCCAAGTGAAGGTATGTTGTGTGTGTGTACATATATTCGAATGTTGTGTGTGTAAATTTATTTGTATGTTGTGTGTGAACATATAATTGTATGTCGTGTGTGAACATATAGTTTGATGTTGTATTTGTACCTTTGTATGTATGTATGTTGTGACTGTGAATTTTCATATATGTTGAGAGTGTGTAATTCTATAAATGTTTTATGTGTTAACATATATGTATGTATATATATATATATATATATATATATATATATATATATATATATATATATATATATATATATATATATATATATATATGCGAACAAGCCTGAATGGTCCCCAGGACTATATGTGACTGAAAACTCACACCCTAGAAGTGACTCGAACCCATACTCCCAGGAGCAACGCAACTGGTAACTACAGGACGCCTTACTCCGCTTGACCATCACGACCGGACATAAGGAAGTGATAGCTGAAGCTATTTGAACCACTTCCCCGCCGGCACTCGGATGGTAATCTTGGGCATAGCATTTTATCAAATCATCTCATTCTTTGGGGCACACGTGAGGAACACAAATGCGAACAAGCCTGAATGGTCCCCAGGACTATATATATATATATATATATATATATATATATATATATATATATATATATATATATATATATATATATATATATATATATATATATATATATATATATATATATATATATATATATATATATATATATATATATATATATATATATATATATATATATATATATATATATATGACAATGTCAGACCACGAAGGAAAATGAAACAGGAAATTTCCTTAAGTACTTTCGTATATTAAATACATCTTCAGAAGGTCAATTTACAGATCGAGTGATGGGTATAAATAGGCAGGAGAGAGTGGTGAAGTAAGGTGAGGTACAATACTTGGACAACGCAGAAGGCCCATTGGCCCATCAGATGCACCCAATTGGACCATCTGATGTAGCCCAATGGCCCATCTGATACAACAGACATACAAGCATAATACATAGGTAATTATAACATAAAGAGGTAAATATATACAATAAATTAGTGAGACAAATGTTTTTCAATGATTCTACTTAAATCGCCCTTTAGCTGATCTATTAGAAATGGATCTAATTATATAGACCACTGCTAATATTCAAATTACTTTCTTTGGTGATCTGTATCAAAGCGGATTCAATTATGTTTCTGTTATAGGTGCTTTTACAATTTGTTATTGAAGACGCACTCTCCCAATCAATTTGGTGAGCTTTTTCTGACAAATGCACAAACAAAGCATTAGATAATTGTCCATGTCTTACAGAGTATTTATGTTGCGATATTCTACATTTTAAATCTTTAGATGTTTGCCCGACATAGAACTTATTACATTCCTTACAAGGTATTTTATAAATGACGCAATTATCACTACGAGGGCTGTTCCTTACTAATAGTTTACCAATAGTGTTTTCGTAGCTAAACATTACATCTATATTAAAAAGTTTCAAGGCCTTGACAATATTCTCAAACCCAGAGAAATATGGTAAACATAACACATTCTTTGGGCGAGTCCTTTCACTGCATACATTATTATAATATGTACGACGAGCTTTGTTACGACAAACTTCCAAAAAATTCAGTGGGTAACAAAGCTTAAGACCAATCGAATCAATATTCTTAAATTCTTCATCTAAGAATTCTGGACTCACAACTCGAAGAGCTCTTAGATACATTGAAGAAAAAATTGACTTTTTTTTTTATACCCATCACCCGATCTGTAAAATGACCTTCTGAAGATGTATTTAATATACGAAAGTACTTAAGGAAATTTCCTGTTTCATTTTCCTTCGTGGTCTGACATTGTCACATTCTTAATCACGTGTTTATTTTCGTGATATACACACACATATATATATATATATATATATATATATATATATATATATATATATATATATATATATATATATATATATATATATATATATATATATATATATATATATATATATGTATATATATATATATATATATATATATATATATATATATATATGTATATATATACGTATATATATATGTATATATATATATATATATATATATATATATATATATATATATATATATGTATATATATATATATATATATATATATATATATATATATATATATATATATATATATATATATATGTATATATATATATGAATGTCGTACCTAGTAGCCAGAACGCACTTCTCAGCCTACTATGCAAGGCCCGATTTGCCTAATAAGCCAAGTTTTCTTGAATTAATATATTTTCTCTAATTTTTTTCTTATGAAATGATAAAGCTACCCATTTCATTATGTATGAGGTCAATTTTTTTATTGGAGTTAATATTAACGTAGATATATGACTGAACCTAACCAACCCTACCTAACCTAACCTAACCTATCTTTATAGGTTAGGTTAGGTAAGGTAGCTGGAAAAGTTAGGGTAGGGTAGGTTAGGTAGGTTAGGTAGCCGAAAAACAATTAATTCATGAAAACTTGGCTTATTAGGCAAATCGGGCCTTGCATAGTAGGGACGAGGGAACAGAGGAGTGGGGAATGGTTGGGAGGACGAGGGAATGGGGGAGTGAGGAATGGTTAGGAGGACGAGAGGAAGAAAGAGGAGGGAATGATGAGAAGGACTGGGAAATGGGTGAAGGGTTGCTGTGGCTCAGCAACGCACATGCGTTGCTGAGCCATAACAACACATAGCCGGGTATAGCTAGTATATAAATAAAAATGGAAATGGTCGTTTGTTCAAAATCGATAATCTCCGAAAATTATTCACCGATTGCTTTGAAATTTTCACAAAACATTCCATTCGCATCCGAGCGGGTTTTTATATACATACTATATATATGTCACGTCTGTGATGGGAAAAACATGCTTTTGTCGATTTTTTTTCATGTGAGGGATATCTTCGAAATCTCCTTACCATTTGCTTAGAAATTCTGACACAACGTTGCATTCGAATAGGCGCGTGTTTTCATATTCCTACTATATACATGCCTCACCTGTGACAGGAAAAAGCATACTTTTTAAAAAAAAGCGCAATCTGTTGGACATGAGAGCAACACACGCTGTAATCTCAAAGTTCTTTAACCAAAGCATTGAAATTTTGACACAACGTTTCATTCAAATACGTGCATGTTTTTATATACCTACTACAGAGATGCCACACCTGTGACAGGAAAAAATATACTTTGTTTGGAAAACAGTGCCATCTTTTACACATAATACCAACTCACGCAATATTAAATATGTTACGATTCCATTTCAATGTTTCCGATTGAATTGATACATTTAATTTTCATACATTTCGATTTATTTTCATTTTGATATAATTATTTTTGTGTGACATTGCATTGGAATTGAGCTGTGTTCTTTACCATTCGGTTCATTTCCTGAGTATAGTTAATTTCTTATATTTTTTCATTGTTTTTCATTTCGTTTTTTAACTGTTTTCCTTATATTTCAGTGAGAGGAACATCAGATCATTTGATGTTCCCAATTTTCCGATGGGAACATCAGATCATTTGGGAAGGCATAGAGCGAGGGAGTGGGGAATGGTGGAGTGGATGAGAGTGGGGAATGGTGGGGAGGACGAGAGGACAGGGGAGGAAAATGGGATAGGAGAGTGAAGAAGGTGGAGGAGGACGAGGGGATGGGGGAGGGGGGAAAGGTAGGGAGGACGAGGGGATAGGGGGGAGTGGGAAATGGTGGGGAGGACGACCGTACAGTGGAGTGGGGAATGGTTAGGAGGACGAGGGGATGTTGGAGTGGGGTATAGTTTGGAGGACAACGGGACGGGGGAGGGAGAAATGGTGGGGAGGATGAGGGGACGGATGCAGGGGGAAATAGTGGGGAGGACTTGGAGGCTGGAAAGGTTACTTTGGTTTAGTAATGCACATGCAATGCTGAGCCACAGCAACGCGTGGCTCAGCAATTACTAGTGGTATAGCTAGTAATAATAATAATAATAATAATAATAGTAATAATAATAATAATAAGTAATAATAATAATAATAATAAAAATAATAGTAACAATAATAATAGTAGTAGTAATAATAATAATAGTAATAATAATAATAATATTTGATTTAGAAGAAATCACAGAGATAAAAAATGAGTTACAAACAGAATATTGGATTTCTAAATAGAGCTCGTGTATATTATGCCTAAAATCACCAATAAAGCGAGAAACACCGCAGAAAAAATGTAGAAATAAGCCTGAGTGAGAGACATAGTGTCCGAGTGAATAAAGGACTAACCCAGCAACAAAAACAAAGGATGTTTATCATTCCTGAGTGTGGAGGAACGTCACCGGCGGAGTCTGACAAGACTTTGCACTAGGATCTCTATTATTAATGATGTGTGTTAATAAGCTCACAGATGAAATAAACTACTTTCTCTCAATAACTTCTGTTAACGAATCATTAGAACACTACAGGATGATAGAAACAAACTGGGAGACTGGTCAAACAAGTGGCTACTAGAGTTTAATTTATGTGAAAAGCTGTGAAGCATCAGGAGGCCAGACTCAAAATACCAAATGATTAAATAAACCTGTCAAAAATCAAGCAGAAAGGTAGACCGAACTGAACGTCTCCCCATGAAGCAAACATCAAATGGATACTGTCAGGTGCATATGGAAGGTTGGCGAACATAAAAAAACTTTCTTTACAACCTGACTCGGGAACCATTTAGGAAATTACGATATGGAGTTGCAGGAATACACTAAGTCCTACACAGGAAGTTTTACATTTCTGTTACAGAGATCAAGAGATTGGTTAATAACAGACTGATCAGCGAGCATCTGGGTCATCTAAACACACACGACAACAACTGAGGAATTTATTGTCGTGCTGGAGGGATAATTCCAATAAATATCGCACATGCAACATTAAACATTCCTAAAAATATATTGCATCCTGAGGGATTAATAATCTTCGTGGCTGTGTTGAACCATAAGTGACTAGCTTCAACCCGTGTTGCAGGGGAGTGAGTACTGTCCGGCCTCTAGCATATTATGAGTTATATTATCATTTGTTAGGGGATTTGGTCTGGTGTCAGGTATGCGAACCAAGTAGGCTATTCATCGCCATATGTATGTGTATCTTATATTTATGCGTGTGTGTTGTGTATTTTATTGTATACTAGCTGTCCCTACCACGCGTCGCTGTGGCTCAGTATGGTTAAATGGAAAAGAAAGAAAACAGAAAATTCACGTTTCTACCATGTTTAATTTCACAATGCTTGTGGGTATACAATATTTTTTTCTTGTTCTGCTGTTTGTGAATATATAGAGAGTGTCTGATTGCCGACTCTAGAACACGCAACATATAAATGTCCATGTGAGAAGAAATCCGGGTCTAGATCTAAACCACACAATTCTAAAAATTGGCCCTGAGCTTTGTTGATGTTGATTCCAAATGCTAATCGAATTGGTAAATTACAATCTCTTAAATTGAAATGGCAAATAGATTGGAATCACAGGAATGTGAGGAATGAGGACATCTTCACGTTTGAAAGGTCCTGTCAAGATTGTTGCTTCTACAACGTTGCTGAATAATTTTTTACTGCAAGCTGCGTGCCGTTGCTAAGCTTTCCCAAGTTAATATTTCGTAACATGATAATTGACACGCCGAATTTTAATTGCAGTTTATGCGGTGGTGGTGGTATCCCTGGCAGTACGAGTGAATTAAACAAATCTGTTGGATAATTAACCGCTTCATCTGCTTCCACCACAGTGTCGATGGACTTGCATTGCTTTGTATGTTAGACTGAATAATATTGTCAAATTCTTAGACGTCTTAGTTCTTGGCCGCAAGAATAGCTCGTTAACTCAGCCAATCATGATTCTTATAAATGGTTTGAATATTGGGAAATACTTTTTCAACCGAATCTTCTTTTGACGTCACTAAATTGTAGAAACTATGAGGCATTGAAATTCGTCCTGAGGTCAGATCAACCGGCACGTTTCACGAAATTGATGTGAGAATATCTCAGCTGATGAGTCGTTTTGCAGTTGAACACGCATATTTGTAGTTAATTTTAACATCTTTTCGTGGCACCACAAAGTAGAGTATTTCAGGCAAACATTTATTTCATCCGCTAGTGTCGTTATAAGAATTACAGGTAATGTTTGCATGAATTCTCCTGCAAGTAATATTAATGCGTTCCCAAATGGTGTGATGTTTCCATGCAAATCTTGCAATGATCGATCAAGAGCCTCGAGCGATTTTTTGTGGGCCATTGTTCATTCATCCCAAACAATATGTTTACATTTCTGCGATACTTTTCCCATGCCAGATGCTTTGGAAATGTTGCACGTGGGGGTTTCAATGAATTGCACGTTCAATGGCAATTTCAAAGCAGAAGTAGCAGTTCTTCCACCTGGTAGCAATGACGCAGCTATTCTGGACGATGCAAGAGCAAAGGTTTTGCCATTTTGGGATCGAAATGCTGCCAAAATCAATCTAATTAGAAAGGTTTTACAGTTCCTCCTGAAGCATCTAAAAAGATTTTTCCAGACCCATTATTGACAGTTTGAATTGTTTGATCGTGAATGCTTTTTCGCTCAAGCGTTAGCATAAGAATATTTCATTGCACATATGATAACAGATCACCCATGTTGTAATTTTGTTCACGACCCAACAAACGTTGCATCAAAGCATCAGATCAGATTGATTTGGTGATGGCCTCCACAATTGATTGAGATCTTTGTTCGCGATTTCTAAGCACAAATCTTCAATCATTATCAACGCTTCGTTGTGGATTTCTGCTGTGAAATTCATGTTCTTATTTTAATTTTCCTTGCGTATTCGACGGACAATATCTTCAGCCATGTGCGATTTGTGTTTCTCCCATACTCTGTTGGAGATGAAGGAGAGCTGGTGGTCAATATGGTTGCAAACAATGCACGAATTTGATTTGGATGTGACGTGTTGGACGCGTCATTAATGCATTCATCAAAGTGTTGGTCGTTCTCCAATAAATACAGAGCTTGACATGCACTACGGAAAGTGGCATGTGTTACACCGCGAACAAATCTCAATTGCTGGAAAGACGTTGGAGCGGGCACATTTACCAACAGCTTGTGACGAAAGAATTCATCTTGATTGGAATGCATGGTGTCCCTTCGTCGTGTCTGCCTATCGTAGTTTGTCTGAATATGCCACGATGTCCTTCGACTCGCTCTTTTACGTCGTTCAAAGGATTTTCTACTATGTGTAATACGTAGGGACTTCAGAATACAGCAATGTTTTCGCAAATGCGTTACTTTGACATAACGTGAAGAAAGCAGTTAACGTTGTAGCCGGTGGATTCATAGCTGTTTGTTGCACATTTGCAGCTGTGAAATAAACGTGTTGTCCATTTTCAGGTTTTCAAAACAAAAACAAAAAATAGTAATGAAATATTTCAATTCAAACGCCGATCAATTGACGCAGCTCAATTTCACCATCAATTGCACTGAAAAATAAGAACAGTTAAAAAAAAACTGTAATGAAAAAAAAAATAAAAAAATTAACTATACCCACGAAATGAACGGTATGGTAAACAACACAGATCAATTCCAATGCAATGTCACAGAAAATAATTAAATCAAAATGAAAATAAATCAAAATCTTATGAAAATTCAATATATCAATGCAATCGGAAACATTGAAATTAAATCGTAACATATCTTGTATATTGTATGTTGCTATTACTTGCAACAGATGGCGCTGTTTTAAAAAAAATGCAAGTTTTTACTTGTCACAGGTGTGGCATCCAAATAGTAGGTATATCAAAACATGCACATATTCAAAAGGAACGTTGTGTCAGAATTTCAAAGCAATCGGTAAAGAACTTTCGGAGATTACAGCGTGTGTTGTTCATACATCTTTCAGATGGTACAGCGTTTCAAAAAAAGCATGTGTTTTTTCTGTCGCAGGTGACACATGTATGTAGTAGGTATATAAAAACACTCGCTTATTTGAATGCAATGTTGTGTCAAGATTTCAAAGCAATCGGTAATGAGGTTTAGGAGATATCTATCACGTGAAAAACACCCAAAAAACACAGCTTTTCAAAAAAAGCATATTTTTTCACGTCACAGACGATACATCTATATAAGTATGTATATAAACACAGGCTCGGATGCGAATGGAACGTTGTGTGAACATTTCAAGGCAATCGGTGAAGAACTTTCGGAGATTAGCGATTTTGAACGAACGAACATTTCCATTTTTATTTATATATTAGCAGTACCCGGCCACACGTTGCTGTGGCTCAGTAAAGTATGTACGTTGTTGATCCACAGCAACCATCCCTATCCCCAAAATCCTCCCCACTTTCCCCCCTCACCCGTCTCCTCGGCCTCCCAACCATTCTCCACTCCACCGTCCCCTCGTCCTCCACACCATTCCCCACTTGCCCATCTCCTCTTCCTTCCCACTATGCCCCACTTTCCTGCCGCTTTGTCCTCCCCAACATTCTCCATTCTCCCATCCCTTCGTCCCCACCATCTCGAACTCCCCCGTCCCCTCGTCCTTCCCCACCATTACCCCCTCCCTTCTCCCCTCGTCATCCCTACCATTCTCCACTCCCTCGTCTAATGCCTTCCAAAATGGTCTGATGTTCCCATCAGAAAATTGAGAACATCAAGTGATGTGATGTTTCCATCATTCAAATATAAGAAAAACAGTTACAAATTTAAAAGAAAATAAAAAAAAGTAAAAAAATAAACAATACTCACGAAATGAACGGAATGGTAAACAACACAGCTGAATTCCAATGCAATTCACACAAAATAATTAAATCAAAATGAAAATAAATCAAAATCTATGAAAATTCAATTTATCAATGCTAATCAGAAACATTGAAATAGAATTGTAACAAATTTAGTACAAGCATGTGTGTTCCTCTTACATGCAACAGATGGCGCTGTTTGTCAAGAAATGCAAAGTTTTACCTGTAACAGGTGTGGCATCTATACTTATACTTACGAAATGAACGGTATGGTAAACAATACAGCTCACTTCAAACACAATGTCACACAAAATGATTCAATAAAAAATAAAATAAATAGAAATCTATAAAAATAAAATTTATCAATGCAATCGGAAACATTCAAATGGAATTCGTGACATATTTAGTATAACGTGCATGCTGCTATTATGTGCAACAGATGGCGTTGTTTCTAAAAAAACGCATGTTTTTACCTGTCACAGAGGTGGCATCTATATAGTAGGTAAATAAAAAGACGCACATATTCAAATGGAACGTTGTGTCAGAACTTCAAAGCAATTGGTGAAGAATTATGGGAGATTATAGCGTGTGTTGCTCTAACATCCAACAGATGGCGTTGTTTAAAAAAAAAAAAACATGTTTTACTCCGATCACAGGTAAGGCATGTACATAGTAGGTATATAGAGAGACGCGCCTATTGGAATGCAACGTCGTGTCAAAATTTCAAAGCAATCGGTAAAGAGGTTTCGAAGATTTCTTTCACAAGAAAAACACATGAAAAACACAGTTTTTCAAAAAAAGCATTTTTTTCCCGTCACAGACGTGACATCAATATATTATGTATATAAAAACCTGCTCGGATGCGAATGGAACATTGTGTGAAAATTTCAAAGCAATCGATGAAGAACTTTCGGAGATTAGCGATTTTGAACAAAGGAACATTTCCATTATTATTTATATAGATGTGACATATGTGTCTTCCAGATGTTGCACGTGGCCCCTCCAAACTCCAAAGGAATTGGGGATCCTGTTGCCGATTGCGAAGACAACCAGAAAACGTGTTTAGAGGGCGGCTCCTTCCAAAATATTTGAATAATACAATGAACAAATGATAAAACTATATACACCGGATCCTGAATATTTAATTTCTACCGGGAGACCAACCCCCGATCCCCTTATCACGGTCTCCTACCACTATCTAGTCACCCTGCAAAGTTTAGTCTGGCCTCCAGTCATGGACAGATAAACAAATAGACATCTTCTTACATAAACATAAAGGATGAGCTGTATCTTCTCTCTACTGTTAAGCATGGGTCACATTTTCGTTGATTTCGTCTTTTATTGCTCTTTCCTCGGGCTTGTGAACCTTTGAAAATAAATTGCTGCTGTAGAAGCCACAATAGAAGCCAAGAAGCTGCTTGTGATGCCAAAAATAGTCTGGCCTTCCCATACTGAAGCTACAGGAGGGTAGCTGCCTGGACATGCCCGTGGAGCCGTCAGTACGCACACACTTGGAAGTTGGCTTCGTATTTCATTAGATGGACTGCACTACTGCGATTACTAATGCAAAATAATACCCGGCCAGATTTTGTGTTTAGTGTCTTACTAAGGGGAACACCTACAGATATAGACACTAAGGTCTATATCCCATTTGTCTTTCTGTCTGTCTATCCAACCATCCATCCAATATCCATCTATCTCTCCATTCATCTATCCATCCATCTATCCATCCATCTATCCATCCATCTATCCATCCATCTATCCACCCATTTATCTATCCATCTAACCATCTATCTATCATTCCATGAACCTATAAATCCATCTTTTCTTCTATATTCTATCCATCAATCTATCCATCCATCAATCTATATACATCCATCCATCTATATTTCTGTCCATGCATCCATCTGTCTATTCATGTATCATTTTTCTCCATCCATCTATCCATCCATCTATTCATCAATTTATCCCTTCATATACCTATCTATCCATACATGATTCCATCTATTAATCTATCCATCCAACGATTATATCCATCTGTATTAGTCATATATCTATCATCTAACTTAGTCATATATCTTTCATCTAATTTAGTTATATATCTATCACCTAATTTAGTCATATATATATCATCTATTTATCCATTCATCTCTCCAGTTTTCCAGCCATTCACCTGCCCATCTATCCATTCATTTATACCATTCATCTCTCCATCGATCTATCCAACCATCTCTTCGCCTATCTCTCCATTTATCTATCCATCAATCTCTTTATCCATCAATCTTTCTATTCATCAACTTTTCATCAAATCTATCAACCAGCCTATAGATAAATAAATAAAAAAAATAAATATTTTTTTTTATTCTGTCCTCCACGGACAGGGTTATAGATCTGTTAAACGTATAGTTCAGTGATTTATTTAACAATCAACTACAGAAAGTGCGTGTAGTGGTTTTAAAATGTTAATCTAACCTATATATATAAATACACAGATTTACGTCTGTCCTACATAAACAGTGTTCAAGGCGTCTTTTTACATAGTGTCATTACTGTGCGTTTACAAAGGTGAAATGCAATTCTGACTTGCTTCCACATTTCCTGTATACACATATATACATACATGCATATATGTCAGACCACAGAGGAAGAATTGAAACAGGAATTTCCTTAAGTACTTCTGTATATTAATACATCTTCAAAAGGAATGAAAGGAATTCATTCCTTTTTTGTCACATTTTTCATTACGTGTTAATTTTCGTGATTTACACACAAACACACACACACACACACACACACACACACACACACACACACACACACACACACACACACACACACACACACACACACACACACACACACACACACACACACACACACACACACACACACACACACACACACACACACACACACATCCATCTTTTGTGTCTCTGCATAGAAACCCTCACTTCCCCTCACCCTACCGGCCCCACCCAAATGCTTCCCCCCCCTATTCTGACCCTATCACCCCTCCCCCATTCCCACCATGTCTCCCCCTCCCGCCTTCCCCCCTTGTCCCCCCTCCCCCTTCATCTCATACACTCCCTATCCCTCCTCCCCCCTCACCCCGTATCCTCCATGTCCCCCCTATCTCCTTAACCCATTACCCTACCTGTCCCCCCTTCCCGTGCACCCCCACCCCCCACACCAAAATCCTCTGAGACCCTGCAAACCACCTCACAGATCTTCTCACCCACGGAACAGGTTTTCGCACCAGCAGAATGCTCGCCAAGAAAGGGACTACAAAATGAACAGAAGAAAGTGAGCTTCAAGGCAATGTACACTAACATAGATGGGATTACTAATAAAACAAGTGAACTCAGAGACTGGGCACTAGAAGAAAACCCAGACATAATAGCACTCACAGAAACAAAGCTAACGAAAACCATAACAAATGCAGTGTTTCCACAGGACTACTATGTAGTGAGGAAAGAGAGAGAAGGAAGAGGAGGAGGTGGTGTAGCTTTGCTGATAAGAAAAGGTTGGAGTTTTGAAGAGATGTTCAATCAGAACTGTGAAGGTTTCAGTGACTACATATCAGGCACCATAGTAACTGGAGGACAGAAAATTATAGTGATAGTCATATATAACACCCCACCAAACGAAAGAAGACCCAGACAGGAATATGATAGAAACATTATGGCCACCATCAATATAATAGAGAGAGCAGCTTCTGTGGCTAGCAGGAACGGATCCAGACTGCTAATCATGGAAGACTTCAACTATTGGAAGATAGATTAGGGGAACAGAGACCCACATGGAGGACCAGACACATAGAGAGCTAAGCTGCTGGACGTGGCAAGAAGAAACTTTCTCAGTCAACATGTAAGGGACCGACAAGAGTGAGAGGAGAGGACGAACCAGCCTTGCTTGATCTGGATATTTACCCTAAATAAGTCGGATATAATGGAAGTTAAGTTGGAAGCCCCTCTGGGAATGAGTGATCATAGTGTATTGAGCTTTGAGTGCCTGGTTGAGCTAGGAATTATCTCCCCCAAAAAAGAACTGGGAAACAAAGGCCTGGCGTACCGAAAGGGAAACTATGAGGAGATGAATAAATTCCTAAGGTATATACAATGGGACACAGAACTCAGAACCAAGTCCATACAAGACATGATGGACTATGTCACCCAAAAGTGTCAGGAGGCTGTAAGCAGGTTTGTCCCAGCCCGACAGGAAAAAACAGAGAAGCAAAAGAAGAATCCATGGTTTACTCGGGAATGCATGAAAGCAAAGGAGCTGAAGAAAATGGCATGGAGGAACTTCCGTAATAACAGAACACCTGAAAGTAGAGAGAGATACCAGAGAACCAGAAACGAGTATATTAGTGTGAGAAGAGCAGCTGAAAAGTGGTATGAAAATGATATAGCTAACAAAGCCAAGACCGAACCAAAACTACTACACAGTCACATCAGGAGGAAGACGACAGTGAAGGAACAGGTCATGAAGCTTAGGGTGGGCGAGGACAGGTACACAGAGAATGATAAAGAGGTGTGTGAGGAACTCAACAAAAGGTTCCAGGAGGTCTTTACAATAGAACAAGAAGTCAAAGCACTAGGAGAGGTAGCAACAATCAGGCAACCTTTGAAAGGTTCAAAATTACAAGTGATGAGGTCAAGAAGCACCTATTAGAGCTGGGCGTGAGAAAAGCTGTTAGGCCGGAGGGAATCTCACCATGGGTATTAAAAGAGTGTGCAGGAGCACTTTGTTTGTCACTCTCCATAGTGTATAGTAGGTCACTGGAAACGGGAGACCTACCAGATATATGGAAGACGGCTAATGTATTCCCAATATACAAAAAGGGTGACAGACAAGAGGTACTGAACTACAGGCTAGTGTCCTTAACTAGTATACCATGCAAGGTGATGGAGAAGATTGTGAGAAAAAACCTAGTAACACATCTGGAGAGACGAGACTTCATGACAACCCATCAACATGGGTTCCGGGAGGGTAAATCTTGCCTTACAGGCTTAATAGAATTCTACGATCAGGTGACAAAGATTAAGCAAGAAAGAGATGGATGGGCAGGACTGCATTTTTTTGGACTGTCGGAAAGCCTTTGACACAGTACCCCATAAAAGGCAGATGCATAAGCTGAAGAAACAGGCAGGAGTAAGTGGTAGGGCGCTCCAGTGGATAAGGGAGTACCTAAGCAATAGGAAGCAGAGAGTTACAGTGAGGTGTGAGACCTCAGATTGGCATGAAGTCACCAGTGGAGTCCCACAGGGCTCTGTACTCGGACCTATCCTGTTTCTGTTATACGTAAATGATCTCCCAGAGGGTATGGACTCATTCCTCTCAATGTTTACAGACGACGTCTAAATTATGAGAAGGATTAAGACAGAGGAGGACAGCTTGAGGCTTCAAGAAGACCTGGAAAAGCTGCAGGAATGGTCGAACAAATAGTTGTTAGAGTTCAACTCAACCAAATGTAATGTAATGAAGATGGGGGTAGGAAGCAGGAGATCAGATACAAGGTATCATTTGGGAGACGAAATACTTCAGGAGTCATAGAGAGAGAAAGACCTGGGGGTTGATTTCACGCCAGACCTGTCCCCTGAAGCTCATATCAAGAGGATAACATTCAGCGGCATATGCCAGGTTGGCTAACATAAGAACGGCATTTAGAAACTTGTGTAAGGAATCTTTCAGAACATTATATACCACATATGTCAGATCCAATCCTGGAGTATGTGGCTCCAGCATGGAGTCCATATCTAGTCAAGCATAAGACTAAACTGGAAAAGGTTCAAAGGTTTGCCACCAGACTAGTACCCGAGCTGAGAGGTATGAGCTACGAGGAGAGACTACGGGAATTAAACCTCACTTCGTTGGAAGACAGAAGAGTTCGAAGGGACATAATCACAACATTCAAGATTCTCAAGGGAATCGACAGGGTAGATAAAGTCAGGTTATTTAACACAAGGGGCACACGCACTAGGGAACACTGGTGGAAACTGAGTGCCCAAATGAGCCACAGAAATATTAGAAAGAACTTTTTTAGTGTCAGGGTGGTTGACAAATGGAATGCATTAGGAAGTGATGTGGTGGAGGCTGACTCCATACACAGTTTCAAGTGTAGATATGATGGAGCCCAGTAGGCTCAAGAACCTGTACACCTGTTGATTGATGGTTGAGAGGTGGGACCAAAGAGCCAGAGCTCAACCCCCGCAAGCACAACTAGGTGAGTACAACAACAAGGTTAGTACACAAACACACACATGGGTCAGTCAGCCAGCGTGAGGGTCGCGCTCTACGATTATCTTCAATATTCTCAGGTTTATTAAGGCTACAGGGTCAGATCACAGATCTAGGGTTAACGATAGGCCTAAGTGTATAACCACGAATAGGAAAGAAAAAAATACAGTGCTATCACTAGAACTTTGTGTAAAACTGTGAACAATCTCGAACACAGTCCACCTGGGAGGGGCCACGAGGCTTTTTGTTTACATATTGGTGTCTAGGGATCTATAGTAGACAGTGGTACAGTAAATTAGTGAACAGTAACACAACAGTCACAACGACACAGTGACTAACTCCAGAGCTTTGTGTTAGGTAGAGAAGAACCGCCATCATCAACCTACTGGAACGTAGTGAATCACCACGTGGGAGGCGACGAACGGATCACCCCGTCATCTATACATCGTGTTTATTCATCTAGTTGTGCGAGCGGGAGGCTGACTGGTAGGTACCCCTATCTGGTCAATTATTCAGGTGTACAGAGTGAGGTGAAATATTATCAAATACTTGTTCAGTATATCATATATATCTAAAATTTCAAAGTGGCTCATCCGGGCAGAGGTTGACACTTCCGGGGGCTTTTCGTGACACGCACACGCACGTACCCGCACGCACGCACGCACGCACGCACGTATGCACGCACATATATATATATATATATATATATATATATATATATATATATATATATATATATATATATATATATATATATATATATATATATATATATATATATATCCTATACTTGCATAAACCAGAAGTGAAGATAAACAATCTTTGGACAACACCCACCAGTGGGACTCGAACCCAGAAAGCACAACTACCTTCCAGTAGCTGGCATAACTAGTATGCTTTAACCCACTACGCCATCAGACCTTACAAAAGAAGTAGATAGTTCGAGATATATATCTCAAACATCTCTACCTCCCGAAGGCACCAGATGAGTGAGGGGTCAGTCTGCATTTTTCGTCAAGCCACTGTCAATGTGAGAGAACTCGTGTCCAGCTTATAAGCCTATACTTGCATAAACCACAAGTGAAGATAAACAATCTTTGGACAACACCCACCAGTGGGACTCGAACCCAGAAAGCACAACTACCTTCCAGTAGCTGGCATAACTAGTATGCTTTAACCCACTACGCCATCAGACCTTACAAAAGAAGTAGATAGTTCGAGATATATATCTCAAACATCTCTACCTCCCGAAGGCACCAGATGAGTGAGGGGTCAGTCTGCATTTTTCGTCAAGCCATTGTCAATGTGAGAGAACTCGTGTCCAGCTTATAAGCCTATACTTGCATAAACCACAAGTGAAGATAAACAATCTTTGGACAACACCCACCAGTGGGACTCGAACCCAGAAAGCACAACTACCTTCCAGTAGCTGGCATAACTAGTATGCTTTAACCCACTACGCCATCAGACCTTACAAAAGAAGTAGATAGGTCCAACAATGATATTGTCCAACAATGACAACAACACCAGCAAGGTTTGCCAGAGCGCAAAACGTATGCAGCTAGGGACACCTGCTCAGACTCAATCCGCCAAACTACCCGTCTTGCTGCCGGCTCCTCGCTGATTGGTCGCCGGTCTGGCTGCAACTGCACTCGCCCACCATACTACTTGATGTCTGGGGCCGCCACGACCTCAGTCCTCAGAATATTCAGTGCTTTCACACAGTTAACACTTCTCCCTGCTAGACGTAAGCTTTGGCGTACGTGTACTAAGAGAGGTGATAGCTTAAAGCCAATATTCCCTGCACCTCTCATTTACTTGTATATTGCACTTCTTGTTATTTTGCTCACTTGTCTTAACGTAACTTTTCATTGTCATTTAATTATTCTTATTATTTTGATTGATTTTATTATACGAATTTGTTTGTCCATTTTCTTCATGTTTTGTTTATTTAACGTAATTAAAATTTCATTGTTAAAATTTACTTGTGTTTTGTGTGTCTTCTCCTTACCTTACCACAGACGAAGTTCCAGATTTTCTATTTTTTTTTAATACTATGTGACGAGGCCATACCCCTAGCTTTGAACAGCCGAACACCAACGCGTTACCGTCACAATATATATATATATATATATATATATATATATATATATATATATATATATATATATATATATATATATATATATATATATATATATATATATATATATATACATATATATATATATGTAATCTCGAAAAGTATAGTGATGTCTCAGTTGAAGATATTAATGTGTGCAAAGGTTTGATGTATGACGTTTTACTTAACAATTCTGTACCTAATTGTCCAAGTCGATTTATTCATGCGTTCAAAAATATCAAAAAAGATAATTCATTACATATTAGCAAGGCTGATAAGTCAAATGCAGTAGTTATTATGAATAAGGATGACTATGTTCGAAAAAGGGAGTTACTTATGGAAGATAGGGATACTTATCTATTGGGCAACAGAGATAATACTGAAAAAGTGATCGCACATTTTAACAAAACTCAAAACTTTATGCAAAGGCGATAAAGAGTTGATTTCTAGGCTAAGAAGTCGATCTCCCTCTCTACCTTATATGTATGGTCTTATAAAAACCCATAAACCTCATAATCCAGTTAGACCGATTATTAGTTCAGTTGGTTCGGCGGCTTATAAGCTTTCTAAGTAGTTGGTTAAAGTTTTGTCCCCTATCGTTGGTACTATCTCTAACTCGCACTTAACTAACAATGTTGACTTAATTGATAAGCAATTCACACTAAATTTGAATTTTGATTTTAAACTAGTAAGTTTTGACGTGACTGCTCTATTCACTAAAGTACCTGTTGATGATTTGTTAGAATACCTACGTGAGGAACTGCCTATAACTTGAGCTTGCAGACCAATAATGTGTTGGAACTTATCAAATTTTGTATAAAAAGACAATTATTTCAGTTTAATGGAAAAATTTTCAAACAAACATTTGGAATAGCTATGAGCCATCCCCTTTCCCCAGTTTTGAGCAATATGTATATGGAGTTCTTCGTAACAAAGATCTTATCCAGGATTATCCCCTCTAATGTGATCTGGTTTAGGTATGTCGACGATATTTTGTGCTTATGGCCGAGTGACCAAGACCAAATTGTTTTTCTTAATGAACTTAATTCTTTGGTACCTTCAATAAAATTCACATGCGAAAATGAGGAGAATTGTACTCTTCCGTTTTTGGAAATTATGATTCATAGAGTCAATAGAAGGTTCAAATTTAATGTGTATAGAAAACCTACCAACATGGGATCGTTTGTTCATTATTATTCGAATCATCATAGTAAAGTTAAACGGGCAGTATTTTCAGGAATGTTTCTTCGAGCTTTGAGGGTATGCAGCCGTGAGTTTTTTGATGAAGATATAGCTAAAATATATGAAATTGGAAAGAGTTTACAGTACCCTAAGATGTTTTTGGATTGTTCGTTTGGGAAAGCTAAACGTACGTTTTATAATAATGTCTCCAAGGCGAAACCAGAAAATAGAAACTCATTGGTGGTACCTTATACGATGGGATTTGAGAAACTTTCCCCAGTTTTTAAGAACCTTAATATCAATTTGGTGTTCAGTAATAATACGATCAAGTCTAATTTAATAAAAAAAAAAATTCCCCTGGTACAACAGGTTGTGTGTATTCGATTCCCTGCAATGATTGTGAGTCTGTGTACCTTGGACAAACAGGAAAATCCTTACAATTACGTATGTCCCAACATGCTTATAGTATAAGAACTGCCCAAACGTCTAATGCTTTGTATCTCCATACAAGTTTGTGTGATCACACTATTAATAAGGATGGGGCGAAAAGCATTGCCAATTGCAATGGCTTTGTGGAACGGAATTTAATTGAGTCTGCGCTAATTAGTCAATGTCCAAATCTTCTCAATGTTAGTACTGGTATGTACAAACTTGACCCAGTTTTAATTTATAATATTACACAACAGTTAAAGAAAAAACTCTGAAAGGGAGGCTTACAATGTCTCATTACAACTTTATATTCATTTATTGTGTGTTCATGAGGCTTTTCTTTAATCTTTCATCCTTATTCTCTGACCGCTTAATCCTCTTTGACCTTTCCTGTTTCTGGTAATCCTTTCCCTAGAGATGGGTTGGTCAGGTTCCAGGTGTTGGCCTGCATCCTATCTCTCTTTCTTTAGTCAGTCTGGTGTTGACAAAGGCTTGAACAGGCCGAAACGTTCACCTCTCTTTCCCATTTCTTTGTGGTTTTTCCGCATATATATATATATATATATATATATATATATATATATATATATATATATATATATATATATATATATATATATATATATATATATATATATATATATATATATATATATATATATATATATATATATATATATATTATTAAATATGACCGAAAAAGTAAGATTAATAATTCTAACACGAATTTTCTCAATCTTTCGTACATTACGCTTCACTGTTGGAGGTAAATAAAAAATCAATTCTCCAAAATTCATTTTTATTTCTACTCTGACGCGACACGGGCGCGTTTCGTAAAACTTATTACATTTTCAAAGACTTTAGTTCACAAATACACAACTGAATAGAACTTACGTATCTCCGATTTTATATCTACATTTGAGTGAGGTGGAAGGGGTGATGTGGCGTTAACACAAGACAGAACAAAATGTGGTATTAATAGGATATTAATTTCATCAACACAAGACAGAACAAGAGTATTAATAGGGTATTAATTTCATCAACACAAGACAGAACACGAAGCAATGGATATTGAATAGAAGTGTTTGTAGAAAGCCTATTGGTCCATATTTCTTGATGCTTCTATATTGGAGCGGAGTCTTGAGGTGGGTAGAATATAGTTGTGCAATAATTGGCTGTTGATTGCTGGTGTTGACTTCTTGATGTGTAGTGCCTCGCAAACGTCAAGCCGCCTGCTATCGCTGTATCTATCGATGATTTCTGTGTTGTTTACTAGGATTTCTCTGGCGATGGTTTGGTTGTGGGAAGAGATTATATGTTCCTTAATGGAGCCCTGTTGCTTATGCATCGTTAAACGCCTAGAAAGAGATGTTGTTGTCTTGCCTATATACTGGGTTTTTTGGAGCTTACAGTCCCCAAGTGGGCATTTGAAGGCATAGACGACGTTAGTCTCTTTTAAAGCGTTCTGTTTTGTGTCTGGAGAGTTTCTCATGAGTAGGCTGGCCGTTTTTCTGGTTTTATAGTAAATCGTCAGTTGTATCCTCTGATTTTTGTCTTTGTGAACTAAAGTCTTTGAAAATGTAATAAGTTTTACGAAACGCGCCCGTGTCGCGTCAGACTAGAAATAAAAATGAATTTTGGAGAAGTGATTTTTGATTTACCTCCAACAGTGAAGCGTAATGTACGAAAGATTGAGAAAATTCGTGTTAGAATTATTAATCTTACTTTTTCGGTCATATTTAATAATATATGTCTACAGGAAAGACTGCTACCAAAATATACTAATATTAAAGCGCACGACCCAGCAGCAAGGAATCAAGCCTTCACGATAAAATATCGCCAGAATCTGATTCGTGATCAGATATACAAGGCAGAGAATGAAATCAAAGACAACAAAACGCAACTACTTCATGCTACAAACGAGTGGAGAAATAGCAACATCGACGATAGTATCCGTACCCGCATTGAACAACACCTCGACATCCTCACAGACCAACATCACCTCAGCACTGAAACAAGGATTATCAAGAAACTAACAACATTATATGGAGGACCTATGGCAATTCCACGACCAAGAGATGGCTTCCTGAACCTTGCAGGAATTAACCTCACTGAGGACCAAGTCACTCTCCTAAATCTGGGCATAAACTGTCATGTTATGTCCAGACCGAATGAGATGGCCCGGAAAGTAGAGTTGGAAATTCTGTTGGACGACATATTCGACCTCGAGACACAAAAGAAGGTCACTACCAAAGATACCTTACAAGCAGAACTTATTGCAGAAGGAGGAAAGAATCGAGGCAACTACAGAAGCACCATACTGTCCCCCGAGCTTAAAGCGGCAGCTAAAAGCCTTCGTGAGAACAAGGAGATAATTGTCAGGAGAGGTGACAAGTCGCCAATATATGTCATTCTTAAAAAAGACGAATATCTGGCGAAAATGAACATCATACTCTCTGACCAAACTAAGTTCCAAAGGGTAACGAAGGACACTACAGCCGAATTAAAAGCAAAGGTCAACAAACTGATCGAAACTGTGAACGCCAAGAAATCCGGACTCCACCTGCCAAAGATCATTGGGGAATATAAACCTGGATATGCGTATGGAAATGTCAAGACGCACAAGCCTGGAAACCCACTTCGGCCAATCATTAGCCAGATACCCACACCCACGTACAGACTGGCGAAGCGACTCAACGGCCTGCTGACTCCTTATGTTCCTTGCGCCTTCAGCCTGAAGTCTCCAAAGGAATTTGTTGACTTACTGCGGGGCACACGGGCCACAGGGATAAGAGCCTCGTTGGACGTAGAATCGCTGTTTACCAACGTACCTGTGGACGAGACAATCGGAATGATAGCCAACAGAGTGTATCGTGATCCAGCCTGTACTCCTCTTGACATACCAGAAAATATTCTGAGGAAACTACTCCAAGCTTGTACTAAAGAGGCACCCTTCTTGAGCCCGGATGGGCACATGTATAAGCAAGTAGATGGGGTCGCCATGGGTTCTCCCCTAGGTGTCCTGTTTGCAAACTTCTACATGGGTACCATCGAGCAAAAAGTCTTAGTCGACATGAACATGAAACCGGCCATATACTGCAGGTATGTTGACGACATTTTTACACAGGTACCTGATGTCAGACATCTGCAGGAGCTGAAGGAGGCATTTGAGCAGAGTTCTGTGCTGCGTTTCACTTACGAGATGGAAAAGGATGGGAAGCTGCCCTTTCTAGATGTAACAGTCATGGAAAAGGGCGGAGGTTTCCACACTGCAGTCTACACTAAGGAAACAAATAGGAATGTGCCTAAATGCCAACAGCGACTGCCCAGACAGGTACAAGAGGAGTGTTGTTAACGCATATGTCGACCGTGCTCTCAGCCACAGCTCAGAATGGAAGCAAGTCGACGAAGAACTCTGTAGGGTAAGGCAGGTCCTAGTCAATAACGGCTTCTCCAATGGTTTCGTCGAAGACATCATAAGAAGGAAAGTGAAAAGCCATACAACCTCTGAAGAGACAACTAACACAACACCTATACCCCTATTAGACTATTTTACAGGAACTTCTTTTCCACAGCTCATAAAATGGAGGAAAGGGTCCTGAAAGATATTGTTAATAGAAACGTTATCCCTACAGACAAAAATCAGAGGATACAACTGACGATTTACTATAAAACCAGAAAAACGGCCAGCCTACTCATGAGAAACTCTCCAGACACAAAACAGAACGCTTTAAAAGAAACTAACGTCGTCTATGCCTTCAAATGCCCTCTTGGGGACTGTAAGCTCCAAAAAAAACAGTATATAGGCAAGACAACAACATCTCTTTCTAGGCGTTTAACGATGCATAAGCAACAGGGCTCCATTAAGGAACATATAATCTCTTCCCACAATCAAACCATCGCCAGAGAAATCCTAGTAAACAACACAGAAATCATCGATAGATACAGCGATAGCAGGCGGCTTGACGTTTGCGAGGCACTACACATCAAGAAGTCAACACCAGCAATCAACAGCCAATTATTGCACAACTATATTCTACCCACCTCAAGACTCCGCTCCAATATAGAAGCATCAAGAAATATGGACCAATAGGCTTTCTACAAACACTTCTATTCATTACCCATATATATATATATATATATATATATATATATATATATATATATATATATATATATATATATATATATATATATATGTCGTACCTAGTAGCCAGAACGCACTTCTCAGCCTACTATGCAAGGCCCGATTTGCCTAATAAGCCAAGTTTTCATGAATTAATTGTTTTTCGACTACCTAACCTACCTAACCTAACCTAACCTAACTTTTCGGCTACCTAACCTAACCTAACCTAACCTATAAAGATAGGTTAGGTTAGGTTAGGTTAGGTAGGGTTGGTTAGGTTCGGTCATATATCTACGTTAATTTTAACTCCAATAAAAAAGTGACCTCATACATAATGAAATGCGTAGCTTTATCATTTCATAAGAAAAAAATTAGAGAAAATATATTAATTCAGGAAAACTTGGCTTATTATGCAAATCGGGTCTTGAATAGTAGGCCGAGAAGTGCATTCTGGCTACTAGGTACGATATATATATATATATATATATATATATATATATATATATATATATATATATATATATATATATATATATATATATATATATATGTCGTACCTAGTAGCCAGAACGCACTTTTGAGCCTACTATGCAAGGCCCGATTTGC
The DNA here is from genome assembly GCF_040958095.1 of Procambarus clarkii. NCBI lineage: Eukaryota > Metazoa > Arthropoda > Malacostraca > Decapoda > Cambaridae > Procambarus > Procambarus clarkii. The sequence continues at coordinate 27,617,990 of NC_091160.1, forward strand.
CTAATAAGCCGAGTTTTACTGAATTAATATATTTTCACTAATTTTTTTCTTATGAAGTGATAAAGCCACCCATTTCATTATGTATGAGGTCATTTTTTTTATTGGAGATAAAATTAACGTAGATATAGGACCGAACCTAACCAACCCTACCTAACCTAACCTAACCTATCTTTATAGGTTAGGTTAGGTTAGGTAGCCTAAAAAGTTAGGTTAGGTTAGGATAGGTAGGTTAGGTAGTCGAAAAAAATTAATTCATGAAAACTTGGCTTATTAGGCAAATCGGGCCCTGCATAGTAGGCTGAGAAGTGCGTTCTGGCTACTAGGTACGACATATATATATATATATATATATATATATATATATATATATATGTCGTACCTAGTAGCCAGAACTCACTTCTCAGCCTACTATGCAAGGCCCGATTTGCATAATAAGCCAAGTTTTCATGAATTAATGTTTTTTCGTCTACCTAACCTACCTAACCTAACCTAACCTAGCTTTTTTTGGCTACCTAACCTAACCTTACCTATATATATGGGTTAGGTTAGGTTAGGTAGGGTTGGTTAGGTTCGGTCATATATCTACGTTAATTTTAACTCCAATAAAAAAAATTGACCTCAAACATAGTGAAAAGGGTAGCTTTATCATTTCATAAGAAAAAAATTATAGTAAATCTATTAATTCAGGAAAACTTGGCTTATTAGGCAAATCGGGCCTTGAATAGTAGGCTGAGAAGTGAGTTCTGGCTACTAGGTACGACATATATATATATATATATATATATATATATATATATATATATATATATATATATATATATATATGTCGTACCTAGTAGCCAGAACTCACTTTTTGGCCTACTATTCAAGGCCCAATTTGCCTTATAAGCAAAGTTTTCCTGAATTAATATATTTTTTCTAATTTTTTTCTTATGAAATGATAAAGCTACCCATTTCATTATGTATGAGGTCAATTTTTTTTTATTGGAGTTAAAATTAACGTAGATATATGACCGAACCTAACCAACCCTACCTAACCTAACCTAACCTATATTTATAGGTAAGGTTAGGTTAGGTAGCCAAAAAAAGCTAGGTTAGGTTAGATTAGGTAGGTTAGGTAGACGAAAAAACATTAATTCATGAAAACTTGGCTTATTAGGCAAATCGGGCCTTGAATAGTAGGCTGAGAAGTGCGTTCTGGCTATTAGGTACGACATATATATATATATATATATATATATATATATATATATATATATATATATATATATATATATATATATATATATATATATATATATATATGTGTGTGTGTGTGTGTGTGTGTGTTTACTAGTTGTGTTTTTGCGGGGGTTGAGCTTTGCTCTTTCGGCCCGCCTCTCAACTGTCAATCAACTGTTTACTAACTACTTTTTTTTTTCTTTTTTTTCCCCCACACCACACACACACACACCCCAGGAAGCAGCCCGTGACAGCTGACTAACTCCCAGGTACCTATTTACTGCTAGGTAACAGGGGCACTTAGGGTGAAAGAAACTTTGCCCATTTGTTTCTGCCTCGTGCGGGAATCGAACCCGCGCCACAGAATTACGAGTCCTGCGCGCTATCCACCAGGCTACGAGGCCCCATGTGTGTGTGTGTGTCGTACCTAGTAGCCAGAACGCATTTCTCAGCCAACTATGCAAGGCCCGATTTGCCTAATAAGCCAAGTTTTCATGAATTAATTGTTTTTCGACTACCTAACCTAACTTTTTCGACTACCTAACCCAACGTAACCTATAAAGATATGTTAGGTTAGGTTAGGTAGGGTTGGTTAGGTTCGGTCATATATCTACGTTAATTTTAGTTGGCCGTTTTCTTGGTTTTATAGTAGTTCGTAACGATCTACTATAAAACCAAGAAAACGGCCAACCTACTCATTAGAAACTCTCCAGACACAAAGCAGAACGCTTTAAAAGTAGATCGTCACGATCTACTATAAAACCAAGAAAACGGCTAACCTATTCACGAGAAACTCTCCAGACACAAAGCAGAACGCTTTAAAAGAGACCAATGTCGTCTGTGCCTTCAAATGCCCAGTTGGGGACTGTAAGCCTCAAAGAATTCAGTATATAGGCAAGACAACAAGATCTCTTTCCAGGCGATTAACGATGCATAAGCAACAGGGCTCCATTAAGGAACATATAATCTCTTTCCACAACCAGACTATCACCAGAGAAGTCTTAACAAAAAACACGGAAATCATCGATAGATACAGCGATAGCAGGCGGCTTGATAACTGCGAGGCACTACACATTAAGAAGTCGACACCAGCAATCAACAGCCAATTAAATGCACAACTATATTCTACCCACTTTAAGACTCCGCACCAATATAGAAGCATCTAGAAATATGGGCCAATAGGCCCTTTGCAGTTACTTCATTCTTGCCTTTAACTTACAAAATATTATACCCATTGTTTCGTGTTCTGTCTTGTGTTGAAAGTTTGTTTTCACCTGATCCAAAACTAGTTGTAACATATCACCTCACCCAAATGCAGGTATAAAATTGAAGCTGTTTAAACTCTGTTTAGTTATAGTTGTGTGTGTGTGTGTAAACTAATGTTTTTTAAAATGTAATAAGTTATTACGAAATGCGTTCATGTTTCGCTTCAGACTAGAAATAAAAATGAATTTTGGAGAATTGATTTTTCAGTTACCATCAACAGTGAAAAGAAATATAAAAAATATTGAGAAAATTCGGGTTAGAATTATTAATCTTTCTTTTTCGGTCATATTTAATAATATATGTCTACAGGAAAGACTGCTACCAAAATATACTAATATATTTGGTATATATATATATATATATATATATATATATATATATATATATATATATATATATATATATATGTATATATATATATACATGGGGCACAACTCTCCTAAACACGAGAGTTAAGTATACAACTTTAGAACACTTTCCCACCAGGAGACTCGAACCCTAGCCAGCACAGAAGCCTTCCAGCAACTGGCATAACAGGTACGCCTTAACCCTCTGCACCACCGCTCAGACCCTTAAAGAGATGGTAATTTCGGAGTATTTAAATCCCCCAAAGATCAACACCTCCCAAGAGCACCAGAGCAAGTGAGGGGTCATTTAGACGTTAATTTCATCAAGTCCCTGTTAATATGGGAAGACACAGTGTCTCTGCTTAAGGCACAACTCTCCTAAACACGAGAGTTAAGTATACAACTTTAGAACACTTTCCCACCAGGAGACTCGAACCCTAGCCAGCACAGAAGCCTTCCAGCAACTGGCATAACAGGTACGCCTTAACCCTCTGCACCACCGCTCAGACCCTTAAAGAGATGGTAATTTCGGAGTATTTAAATCCCCCAAAGATCAACACCTCCCAAGAGCACCAGAGCAAGTGAGGGGTCATTTAGACGTTAATTTCATCAAGTCCCTGTTAATATGGGAAGACACAGTGTCTCTGCTTAAGGCACAACTCTCCTAAACACGAGAGTTAAGTTTACAACTTTAGAACACTTTCCCACCAGGAGACTCGAACCCTAGCCAGCACAGAAGCCTTCCAGCAACTGGCATAACAGGTACGCCTTAACCCTCTGCACCACCGCTCAGACCCTTAAAGAGATGGTAATTTCGGAGTATTTAAATCCCCCAAAGATCAACACCTCCCAAGAGCACCAGAGCAAGTGAGGGGTCATTTAGACGTTAATTTCATCAAGTCCCTGTTAATATGGGAAGACACAGTGTCTCTGCTTAAGGCACAACTCTCCTAAACACGAGAGTTAAGTATACAACTTTAGAACACTTTCCCACCAGGAGACTCGAACCCTAGCCAGCACAGAAGCCTTCCAGCAACTGGCATAACAGGTACGCCTTAACCCTCTGCACCACCGCTCAGACCCTTAAAGAGATGGTAATTTCGGAGTATTTAAATCCCCCAAAGATCAACACCTCCCAAGAGCACCAGAGCAAGTGAGGGGTCATTTAGACGTTAATTTCATCAAGTCCCTGTTAATATGGGAAGACACAGTGTCTCTGCTTAAGGCACAACTCTCCTAAACACGAGAGTTAAGTATACAACTTTAGAACACTTTCCCACCAGGAGACTCGAACCCTAGCCAGCACAGAAGCCTTCCAGCAACTGGCATAACAGGTACGCCTTAACCCTCTGCACCACCGCTCAGACCCTTAAAGAGATGGTAATTTCGGAGTATTTAAATCCCCCAAAGATCAACACCTCCCAAGAGCACCAGAGCAAGTGAGGGGTCATTTAGACGTTAATTTCATCAAGTCCCTGTTAATATGGGAAGACACAGTGTCTCTGCTTAAGGCACAACTCTCCTAAACACGAGAGTTAAGTATACAACTTTAGAACACTTTCCCACCAGGAGACTCGAACCCTAGCCAGCACAGAAGCCTTCCAGCAACTGGCATAACAGGTACGCCTTAACCCTCTGCACCACCGCTCAGACCCTTAAAGAGATGGTAATTTCGGAGTATTTAAATCCCCCAAAGATCAACACCTCCCAAGAGCACCAGAGCAAGTGAGGGGTCATTTAGACGTTAATTTCATCAAGTCCCTGTTAATATGGGAAGACACAGTGTCTCTGCTTAAGGCACAACTCTCCTAAACACGAGAGTTAAGTATACAACTTTAGAACACTTTCCCACCAGGAGACTCGAACCCTAGCCAGCACAGAAGCCTTCCAGCAACTGGCATAACAGGTACGCCTTAACCCTCTGCACCACCGCTCAGACCCTTAAAGAGATGGTAATTTCGGAGTATTTAAATCCCCCAAAGATCAACACCTCCCAAGAGCACCAGAGCAAGTGAGGGGTCATTTAGACGTTAATTTCATCAAGTCCCTGTTAATATGGGAAGACACAGTGTCTCTGCTTAAGGCACAACTCTCCTAAACACGAGAGTTAAGTATACAACTTTAGAACACTTTCCCACCAGGAGACTCGAACCCTAGCCAGCACAGAAGCCTTCCAGCAACTGGCATAACAGGTACGCCTTAACCCTCTGCACCACCGCTCAGACCCTTAAAGAGATGGTAATTTCGGAGTATTTAAATCCCCCAAAGATCAACACCTCCCAAGAGCACCAGAGCAAGTGAGGGGTCATTTAGACGTTAATTTCATCAAGTCCCTGTTAATATGGGAAGACACAGTGTCTCTGCTTAAGGCACAACTCTCCTAAACACGAGAGTTAAGTATACAACTTTAGAACACTTTCCCACCAGGAGACTCGAACCCTAGCCAGCACAGAAGCCTTCCAGCAACTGGCCTAACAGGTACGCCTTAACCCTCTGCACCACCGCTCAGACCCTTAAAGAGATGGTAATTTCGGAGTATTTAAATCCCCCAAAGATCAACACCTCCCAAGAGCACCAGAGCAAGTGAGGGGTCATTTAGACGTTAATTTCATCAAGTCCCTGTTAATATGGGAAGACACAGTGTCTCTGCTTAAGGCACAACTCTCCTAAACACGAGAGTTAAGTATACAACTTTAGAACACTTTCCCACCAGGAGACTCGAACCCTAGCCAGCACAGAAGCCTTCCAGCAACTGGCATAACAGGTACGCCTTAACCCTCTGCACCACCGCTCAGACCCTTAAAGACATGGTAATTTCGGAGTATTTAAATCCCCCAAAGATCAACACCTCCCAAGAGCACCAGAGCAAGTGAGGGGTCATTTAGACGTTAATTTCATCAAGTCCCTGTTAATATGGGAAGACACAGTGTCTCTGCTTAAGGCACAACTCTCCTAAACACGAGAGTTAAGTTAAGATCTTTGGGGGATTTAAATACTCCGAAATTACCATCTCTTTAAGGGTCTGAGCGGTGGTGCAGAGGGTTAAGGCGTACCTGTTATGCCAGTTGCTGGAAGGCTTCTGTGCTGGCTAGGGTTCGAGTCTCCTGGTGGGAAAGTGTTCTAAAGTTGTATACTTAACTCTCGTGTTTAGGAGAGTTGTGCCTTAAGCAGAGACACTGTGTCTTCCCATATTAACAGGGACTTGATGAAATTAACGTCTAAATGACCCCTCACTTGCTCTGGTGCTCTTGGGAGGTGTTGATCTTTGGGGGATTTAAATACTCCGAAATTACCATCTCTTTAAGGGTCTGAGCGGTGGTGCAGAGGGTTAAGGCGTACCTGTTATGCCAGTTGCTGGAAGGCTTCTGTGCTGGCTAGGGTTCGAGTCTCCTGGTGGGAAAGTGTTCTAAAGTTGTATACTTAACTCTCGTGTTTAGGAGAGTTGTGCCTTAAGCAGAGACACTGTGTCTTCCCATATTAACAGGGACTTGATGAAATTAACGTCTAAATGACCCCTCACTTGCTCTGGTGCTTTTGGGAGGTGTTGATCTTTGGGGGATTTAAATACTCCGAAATTACCATCTCTTTAAGGGTCTGAGCGGTGGTGCAGAGGGTTAAGGCGTACCTGTTATGCCAGTTGCTGGAAGGCTTCTGTGCTGGCTAGGGTTCGAGTCTCCTGGTGGGAAAGTGTTCTAAAGTTGTATACTTAACTCTCGTGTTTAGGAGAGTTGTGCCTTAAGCAGAGACACTGTGTCTTCCCATATTAACAGGGACTTGATGAAATTAACGTCTAAATGACCCCTCACTTGCTCTGGTGCTCTTGGGAGGTGTTGATCTTTGGGGGATTTAAATACTCCGAAACTACCATCTCTTTAAGGGTCTGAGCGGTGGTGCAGAGGGTTAAGGCGTACCTGTTATGCCAGTTGCTGGAAGGCTTCTGTGCTGGCTAGGGTTCGAGTCTCCTGGTGGGAAAGTGTTCTAAAGTTGTATACTTAACTCTCGTGTTTAGGAGAGTTGTGCCTTAAGCAGAGACACTGTGTCTTCCCATATTAACAGGGACTTGATGAAATTAACGTCTAAATGACCCCTCACTTGCTCTGGTGCTCTTGGGAGGTGTTGATCTTTGGGGGATTTAAATACTCCGAAATTACCGTCTCTTTAAGGGTCTGAGCGGTGGTGCAGAGGGTTAAGGCGTACCTGTTATGCCAGTTGCTGGAAGGCTTCTGTGCTGGCTAGGGTTCGAGTCTCCTGGTGGGAAAGTGTTCTAAAGTTGTATACTTAACTCTCGTGTTTAGGAGAGTTGTGCCTTAAGCAGAGACACTGTGTCTTCCCATATTAACAGGGACTTGATGAAATTAACGTCTAAATGACCCCTCACTTGCTCTGGTGCTCTTGGGAGGTGTTGATCTTTGGGGGATTTAAATACTCCGAAATTACCATCTCTTTAAGGGTCTGAGCGGTGGTGCAGAGGGTTAAGGCGTACCTGTTATGCCAGTTGCTGGAAGGCTTCTGTGCTGGCTAGGGTTCGAGTCTCCTGGTGGGAAAGTGTTCTAAAGTTGTATACTTAACTCTCGTGTTTAGGAGAGTTGTGCCTTAAGCAGAGACACTGTGTCTTCCCATATTAACAGGGACTTGATGAAATTAACGTCTAAATGACCCCTCACTTGCTCTGGTGCTCTTGGGAGGTGTTGATCTTTGGGGGATTTAAATACTCCGAAATTACCATCTCTTTAAGGGTCTGAGCGGTGGTGCAGAGGGTTAAGGCGTACCTGTTATGCCAGTTGCTGGAAGGCTTCTGTGCTGGCTAGGGTTCGAGTCTCCTGGTGGGAAAGTGTTCTAAAGTTGTATACTTAACTCTCGTGTTTAGGAGAGTTGTGCCTTAAGCAGAGACACTGTGTCTTCCCATATTAACAGGGACTTGATGAAATTAACGTCTAAATGACCCCTCACTTGCTCTGGTGCTCTTGGGAGGTGTTGATCTTTGGGGGATTTAAATACTCCGAAATTACCATCTCTTTAAGGGTCTGAGCGGTGGTGCAGAGGGTTAAGGCGTACCTGTTATGCCAGTTGCTGGAAGGCTTCTGTGCTGGCTAGGGTTCGAGTCTCCTGGTGGGAAAGTGTTCTAAAGTTGTATACTTAACTCTCGTGTTTAGGAGAGTTGTGCCTTAAGCAGAGACACTGTGTCTTCCCATATTAACAGGGACTTGATGAAATTAACGTCTAAATGACCCCTCACTTGCTCTGGTGCTCTTGGGAGGTGTTGATCTTTGGGGGATTTAAATACTCCGAAATTACCATCTCTTTAAGGGTCTGAGCGGTGGTGCAGAGGGTTAAGGCGTACCTGTTATGCCAGTTGCTGGAAGGCTTCTGTGCTGGCTAGGGTTCGAGTCTCCTGGTGGGAAAGTGTTCTAAAGTTGTATACTTAACTCTCGTGTTTAGGAGAGTTGTGCCTTAAGCAGAGACACTGTGTCTTCCCATATTAACAGGGACTTGATGAAATTAACGTCTAAATGACCCCTCACTTGCTCTGGTGCTCTTGGGAGGTGTTGATCTTTGGGGGATTTAAATACTCCGAAATTACCATCTCTTTAAGGGTCTGAGCGGTGGTGCAGAGGGTTAAGGCGTACCTGTTATGCCAGTTGCTGGAAGGCTTCTGTGCTGGCTAGGGTTCGAGTCTCCTGGTGGGAAAGTGTTCTAAAGTTGTATACTTAACTCTCGTGTTTAGGAGAGTTGTGCCTTAAGCAGAGACACTGTGTCTTCCCATATTAACAGGGACTTGATGAAATTAACGTCTAAATGACCCCTCACTTGCTCTGGTGCTCTTGGGAGGTGTTGATCTTTGGGGGATTTAAATACTCCGAAATTACCATCTCTTTAAGGGTCTGAGCGGTGGTGCAGAGGGTTAAGGCGTACCTGTTATGCCAGTTGCTGGAAGGCTTCTGTGCTGGCTAGGGTTCGAGTCTCCTGGTGGGAAAGTGTTCTAAAGTTGTATACTTAACTCTCGTGTTTAGGAGAGTTGTGCCTTAAGCAGAGACACTGTGTCTTCCCATATTAACAGGGACTTGATGAAATTAACGTCTAAATGACCCCTCACTTGCTCTGGTGCTCTTGGGAGGTGTTGATCTTTGGGGGATTTAAATACTCCGAAATTACCATCTCTTTAAGGGTCTGAGCGGTGGTGCAGAGGGTTAAGGCGTACCTGTTATGCCAGTTGCTGGAAGGCTTCTGTGCTGGCTAGGGTTCGAGTCTCCTGGTGGGAAAGTGTTCTAAAGTTGTATACTTAACTCTCGTGTTTAGGAGAGTTGTGCCTTAAGCAGAGACACTGTGTCTTCCCATATTAACAGGGACTTGATGAAATTAACGTCTAAATGACCCCTCACTTGCTCTGGTGCTCTTGGGAGGTGTTGATCTTTGGGGGATTTAAATACTCCGAAATTACCATCTCTTTAAGGGTCTGAGCGGTGGTGCAGAGGGTTAAGGCGTACCTGTTATGCCAGTTGCTGGAAGGCTTCTGTGCTGGCTAGGGTTCGAGTCTCCTGGTGGGAAAGTGTTCTAAAGTTGTATACTTAACTCTCGTGTTTAGGAGAGTTGTGCCTTAAGCAGAGACACTGTGTCTTCCCATATTAACAGGGACTTGATGAAATTAACGTCTAAATGACCCCTCACTTGCTCTGGTGCTCTTGGGAGGTGTTGATCTTTGGGGGATTTAAATACTCCGAAATTACCATCTCTTTAAGGGTCTGAGCGGTGGTGCAGAGGGTTAAGGCGTACCTGTTATGCCAGTTGCTGGAAGGCTTCTGTGCTGGCTAGGGTTCGAGTCTCCTGGTGGGAAAGTGTTCTAAAGTTGTATACTTAACTCTCGTGTTTAGGAGAGTTGTGCCTTAAGCAGAGACACTGTGTCTTCCCATATTAACAGGGACTTGATGAAATTAACGTCTAAATGACCCCTCACTTGCTCTGGTGCTCTTGGGAGGTGTTGATCTTTGGGGGATTTAAATACTCCGAAATTACCATCTCTTTAAGGGTCTGAGCGGTGGTGCAGAGGGTTAAGGCGTACCTGTTATGCCAGTCGCTGGAAGGCTTCTGTGCTGGCTAGGGTTCGAGCCTCCTGGTGGGAAAGTGTTCTAAAGTTATATATATACGTATATATATATATATATATATATATATATATATATATATATATATATATATATATATATATATATATATATATATATATATATATATATATTGACCACCCGTAAATCCTTGTACCTCCTATCAGACTGTTTTATAGGAACTTATTTTCCACGGCTTACAAAATGGAGGAAAGAGTCTTGAAAGATATTATTGATAGAAACGTTATCCCCACAGTTACCAATCAGAAGATACAATTAACAATATCTTACAAAAAGAAGAAGACTGCCAACCTACTTATGAAGAACTCTCTAGACACCAAACAGAACGCCTTAAGAGAGACCTACGTCGTCTATGCCTTCACATGCCCACTTCGGGACTGTCAGCCCCAAAGATCACAGTATATAGGCAAGGCCAGAGTGTATCTCTCTTGGCGACTAACAATACACAATCTACAGGGCTTCAATAAGGAGCATGTAATCTCCTCAGACAATCTGACCATCACCAGATACATCTTGCCCTGTAACACTGAAATAATCGATAGGTATAACCACAACAGAATACTGGACATCAGCGAGGCCCTTCACATAAAAAAATCAAGACCAGCAATCAACAACCGATTAACAAATAATTACATCCTACTTACTTCGAGAGCCCGAGCCAATACAGAGACAGGATCTAATGACCCTGCCTTAGAAACACAGGCAGCCACAAGAACATAACCCTGGAAACACAAACCGTAACTGTCTCTATTTTCTGCTTGTTACAACTTGTAATAAAGTTGTTACATCTTGGCTTAACGTGTTTATGACGTATTAGAACGTTGTTACAACTTGCTATATTGGTTGTTATGACTGGTTAGGAGGTGTTAAAACTTGTTCGAACGTTGTACCAACGTCGTAGTTTCGGTGTGTGTTTGGCGGGAAGTTGCTTATTTTGATGCATGCAATACCCTATCAGATCTCCTATGTTATGCCATTCATCCAATATTTTCATTCAATTGTTCTGTACCACCTCACCCAGAGAGAATTTATGTCCATTCAAAAGCATGGTAAATTAGTCTTTGAGAATGTAAGGAGTGACTTTGAGAAGAAATATTGAAAAGATTCGTGTTATAATCATTAATCTTACCCTTCCAGTCATATTCAACAACATATGTTTGCAAGAAAGACTGGTACCAAATACATATAATGCATATGTTTTCATATAAATATATAGAATATATAAAATTAATACAATTATTACGGTGTGTAGCGCAAAACATCGGGTTACGCAAGATACAAGTGGCAAGATGACAGAATTCCTTAACCAACTAGTTTCCCTTGGAAAAGAGTCCTACTATTTGGTGGTTTCAATCAAGGGATTGCATCCGTTGCCTTTGTGTCTTGGTAGCGCAGCTGGAATGTCTTTGTGGTGAACCACGACAAGGGAAGAGATATCTGAAATGAGGTTTACCCTTGGCCATTTGAGTATATTAAGACAGTGCAGTCGATGTGTCACGTTAACGTGGCTGAAAATAGGGTAACCAAACGACCCACTAGAAGATGAAGTAACGACAACGTTTCGGTCCGTCCTGGGCAACTATCAAGTCACATACGACTAGATAATGGTCCAGGACGGACTGAAACGTCCTCGTTTCTTCATCTTCTGGTGTATGGATTGGCCATCATATTACGGCAGTGTTCATAATGTATGTCTTCTTGCAAGACTCTTTCTTGATTACCTCATGACCATGTACGATAACAATGACTACAGTAATGCAGCAGGAACAAAAAAAGTTGCTGGGTCAAATTCCAGGATATTGTATAGGAATTTGTGCTCATTCGTTGGCAAACAGGCTACACTCACATACCAGTTGTGCTGGAGCTCAACTCTTTGCTTTCCTGAAACCCCATCTCTAAGCGGTCCTGGAACCCAACTCCCAGCTGCACTGGAACACAACTCCCAGCTGCCCTGGAACCCAACTCCCAGCTGCCCTGGAACACAACTCCCAGCTGCCCTGGAACTCAACTCCCAGCTGCCCTGGAACACAACTCCCAGCTGCCCTGGAACCCATCTCCCAGCTTCCCTGGAACACAACTCCTAGCTGCCCTGGAACCCAACTCCCAGCTGTCCTGGAACACAACTCCTAGCTGCCCTGGAACACAACTCCCAGCTGCCCTGGAACACAACTCCCAGCTGCCCTGGAATCCAACTCCCAGCTGCCCTGGAACACAACTCCTAGCTGCCCTGGAACACAACTCCTAGCTGCCCTTGAACACAACTCCCAGCTGCCCTGGATCACAACTCCCAGCTGCACTGTAACACAACTCCCAGCTGCCCTGGAACACAACTCCCAGCTGCCCTGGAATCCAACTCCCAGCTGCCCTGGAACACAACTCCCAGCTGCCCTGGAATCCAACTCCCAGCTGCCCTGGAACACAACTCCCAGCTGCCCCGGAACACAACTCCCAGCTGCCCTGGAACACAACTCCCAGCTCCCCTATAACACAACTCCCAGCTGCCCTGGAACACAAATCCCAGCTGCCCTGGAGCACAACTCCCAGCTGCCCTGGAACACAACTCCCAGCTCCCCTATAACACAACTCCCAGCTGCCCTGGAACACAACTCCCAGCTGCCCTGGAACACAACTCCCAGCTGCCCTGGAACACAACTCCCAGCTGCCCTGGAACACAACTCCCAGCTGCCCTGGAACCCATCTCCCAGCTGCCCTGGAACACAACTCCTAGCTGCCCTGGAACCCAACTCCCAGCTGCCCTGGAACACAACTCCCAGCTGCCCTGGAACTCAACTCCCAGCTGCCCTGGAACACAACTCCCAGCTGCCCTGGAACCCATCTCCCAGCTTCCCTGGAACACAACTCCTAGCTGCCCTGGAACCCAACTCCCAGCTGTCCTGGAACACAACTCCTAGCTGCCCTGGAACACAACTCCCAGCTGCCCTGGAACACAACTCCCAGCTGAGCTGGAATCCAACTCCCAGCTGCCCTGGAACACAACTCCTAGCTGCCCTGGAACACAACTCCTAGCTGCCCTGGAACACAACTCCCAGCTGCCCTGGAACACAACTCCCAGCTGCCCTGTAACACAACTCCCAGCTGCCCTGGAATCCAACTCCCAGCTGCCCTGGAACACAACTCCCAGCTGCCCTGGAATCCAACTCCCAGCTGCCCTGGAACACAACTCCCAGCTGCCCCGGAACACAACTCCCAGCTGCCCTGGAACACAACTCCCAGCTCCCCTATAACACAACTCCCAGCTGCCCTGGAACACAACTCCCAGCTGCCCTGGAGCACAACTCCCAGCTGCCCTGGAACACAACTCCCAGCTCCCCTATAACACAACTCCCAGCTGCCCTGGAACACAACTCCCAGCTGCCCTGGAACACAACTCCCAGCTGCCCTGGAACACAACTCCCAGCTGCCATGGAACACAACTCCCAGCTGCCCTGGAACACAACTCCCAGCTGCCCTGGAACACAACTCCCAGCTGCCCTGGCGTCGCTCTTTTGAACTCTTTCATTTTATATCTGAACCATCGTAAATGAGCATGAAGTCCCTCGGCTCAAGGGGTAGGAGGGGAGGGGAAAAGCGGAGATGGGAGGAGAAGAGGGGGCGAGCAGGGGAGGGGGAAGAGGTAGCGAGCAGGGGAGGGAAGAACAAAGAGGGGAGGGGAGGAGGTAGCGAGCAGAGGAACAGACGTCATACTGGCGTCTGAACAGTGTTGTTATTGTAAACCAAAACTTTACCATTGATTTATCAAACCAGTTGAAGGTGCTGAGTAAATGTGGTAAATAATCGCCGTGAATGATGAACAGTTTTAATTTCGTATCTAAATTTTTTACCCAAAAATTTGCATGAAATTTGCAATAAAAAATGGGAATTATGAAGGTTGAAAACTTTTTTAATCAACTTACTGACATGGCAGCTCCGAAAACAGTGGATAATCTTAGCATTTTTTTTGCCGTGAAATTGTTTTTATAACTTATTTTTTACTACTAGTGACATTTGTAAGTCTTATATAATGCTTCTTATTCAGTCTGGACGATCACTGGAGCATTCTCTCCCTTGGAAAGTCAGTATGAATTATTAGCTGAAAATTATGTCCTAGTATGGTCAATATACGAACATTATACGAAATTAGCAACTTTGGAAAATCATTTAGGTTCATTAGGAAGCATTTTCACTCTGGGAAGGTCATTTCTTAGTGTCGTGGATCATTCATACTTTAAATACAAATATGGGAGTCGTTTCACCCCTTGGATGGTCAATATTGGTCATTACATGAGCATTCTCATCCATGTAAATTCAGCAGGGAATTTTTTTTAGCATTCTTTTCTTGGAATGTCAGACTGTAGTATTAGGGAAGAATTCTCACCTTTGGATGATCACTCAGGAGCTCAAGGTGAGCATTTTCTTAATTGAACGTCAATTTGGAGTATTTGCGGACCAGTTTTACCCTTAGTAAGTAAATCTGGTGCTGAGAAATGTATTCTCACCAATGTAATATTTGTGTTAATCATTTTAATAGCATTCTTAATCTTGTCTGGATCAGCCTGGAAAATTTACATCGTTGAAAGTCAGACTGATGCAACAGCATTCACCCACTTTAAAAGGTCAGACTGAAGAAGTAGTGGAATATTTTCTCCCCTATAAATCAGGCTAGACCACAAGCGAAGTATCCTCCTCACAATTACAAGTGAATCTGAAGCATTTGTTCGAAATATTCTCACCAAGTTCAAGTTCAAGTATGTTTATTGAGACAAGGAAAAATACATCTCAAAGGGATGGAGTAGCTTAGGCTATTTCTACACTCCTCTACTTCAAGTCCCTCAAGAGGCGCACAAATTCAGTGAGTACAAATACACAAATCACAGTATAATTAAGAATCCATTTAGCAATGCAGGTTAATATAGTAAGCTCAGCATATAAGTGTTACACTCTTGGGGCAAAATTCTTGTAGCTCCTAAGTATTCTGTCTATCATACCATTATCACACATCCAAACAATTTGATGTGGTACACTACTTATTTCCTTATTTCTATAGTTATCAATAAGTTGACACTCTAATACATAATGTTCTAAGGTGTGGGCGTGCGGCATACTACATAATTTACACTCCTTACCTTTTTCACTGACATTAACACCGTATTGCCAGATATATTTGTACCTAAATCTTAATATCATGTAAATTGAATCCTTCCAAGTAGACTTTCCTCTACCATAGGTGAAGGACGAATTTGTATTTATTATTGAATAATTCTTAAGTACTGTCCACCATTGCCATTCTCTTTACCATTTCTTCACCCTCTTGGATCGTCTTGATTCTTGTTTTTATTTGTTTCAAGGTTATCTGACATACACATCAACAAGAGTTTTTTCCGTGGCTCTCTTCGCTATCTCATCAACTACCTCATCCAACAGTATTGCCACATGTGACGGGATCCACAAGAATCTTACTTTATACCCACTTTTTTCTAATTTCTTAACATTCTCTCTACACTCTATCACAATATTCTGGTAAACTGGACGTCTGCTATTTAAAGACTCTAACGCTCCTCTACTGTCAATAAAGAAACAGGCATTTTTACCACATTTGTCAACTTCCTGTAATCCTGCTAATACACCTTGGAGTTCAGCCTACGTTGAAGAGACATTGTCAGTTAAGCGGCTTCCAATAACAGTATCTACGGTGCCGATGTCAGTGTACTCCCTAATCAAGACTCCACATTCTGCCTTCCCATCCCTAGCTACTGAGCCATCACAATATACATGTAGAGTCTTTTCTGCAGGTAATTTTCTAATTATACAATCATATGTTGCCCGCAGCTCTCCCATCTCATACGTACTTTTTTTCTTTTTACAAGGGAATAATTACTACATTTACATTACAATCCTCCCACGGTGGTTTGAATTGTCTCTTAGGCAGGGCAATACATTCTTTAATAACATCATACTTTATAACATTAGAGCATAAGGTACTCATATATTCTTTCTTCGTTATCATACATTGTTCATTACTTCCCACCTTTTGAACTGAGAGGATTAATTCATTAGCTCCCCCAGCTCTCATTGATCGAATGGCAGAGGATTACATTTATCTCTGAAATTCTATCTCCAATACTCTTCAGATTCAACTCCATCCTCATTATCTCAATCAAAGTATATCTTGGGCATCCTAAGATAATTTTCATGGCTTCATTTTGTACTTTCTTCAACTTGCCCATCATACCTTTACCAAAACAAGAAATGACAGGTGCACCATAATCAATAAAAGATCTCACAGTACTCAAGTATATCATTCGTAGCATAGGGACTCCCACTCCCTTTCCACAGCATGCCAAGTCCTTCAGAGATTGTAATCTCTTTCGACATTGACCCAACAGTCTGTTCATCTCAGCTTCCAAACTCTCATGGGTATATCCAACATATATGCCTAAATATTTATATATATTAACTCTCTCCATTTTTTTACCATTTATTTACAATATAATGGGCCTCCGACTTTTACATTATATTCTCACCATTGGAAGGAGAGGCTGTGTAAGTTAGTAGATCATTCTCACACTGAGTTCTGTCTGGAGCTCAAGTGGAGCACTTCCTCTCTTCGAAGTTTGTTGGGATCAATAATGTAGTCATCCTTGAAAGTCAGTTTGGAGTATTAGCTGAGTTTTTGTCATCCACGGAAAGTCAGTTTGAAGCATTAATGAAGACTTATCACTCCTAGAATTTAGTGTTAATTATTAGTGAAACAAATTTGTAATGACGATCGAAAGCATTAATTGATCTAATTCCTCATTGAAGTCAATCAGGAACGTCATTGACCCATTTTCATAGTAGGAAATCGTCTTGGAGTATTAGTGAACAGCTTTCACCCTTAAATGTTCCGTTAAATAGAGCGTTTAAACCCTTAGAATACTTACAATAGAAACTATAGAACTAAAATAAAATTTGCCCAAACGAAAGTCCTTCTGGAGTACTTGTGGAATACGCTTGACCTTCAAAGAAGCTGTGGATAACTATTGGAAGCATTTGTTCTCTTGCAAATCAATCCGAAGCATCAGTGGAACATTATGCCACTTGATTGTCAGTTTGAGGATTTGGTGAGCATTCTCACTAGTGAAAGTCAGTCTGCAGTAATAGTGGATTTTTTCCCCTGTTTTGAAATAGCCTGCATTTCAGAATTGGATTACAGGGCATAATAACTTGACGGGATAATTGGATTTGACGACTGGACTGGATTACTGGTCTAGATCCCTACGCTATATAACTGGACTGGATCACTGGATAGAATCGCTGAATTCCTTTCAGAGGACTGAATTTATGGATTGGTTCACTGGGTTGTATCACTCAATTAGATCACTGAATTGGATACTTTGATTGGAACTCTCAATTGAATTTCCAGGACAGGCATTTCTTTGACTGTATTCTAAGCCACAATAACTATATATATGTTCTTTTTATCCTACAAATAATCATCAGGAGACTGAAAAGAAGTTAAACTTGCCAATCTCGTTTTTTTTAATTACTTTATGCTGCAAATGCACACTTCACTTACTGGACGCTGAACACAATTTTTTGTTTAGAAATATTGTTGAGTTAAGTTGATTGTATACCAGAAAAAACAAAACAATGACCAACTTTCTAAAATGAATGCATTCCAATTTCGGTACCATGTAATAGTGATACAGTGGTTCATAGTATCCATAAAACTAATTAAGGAATGTTTAGTAAATTTCGTAATTATCACAGGGCTAATGTAGAAGTAATTTAAATGTTTTGCAACAGAAAAAAACGGGCTACAGGCCAGATACCAAAAAAAAGCTAACATACAGATAGCAATGCAATAAATGAAGAACTATTTTCTGGCACTGTGCCAGCAATAATAATAATAGTAATAATAATGTTTAAATAAACACATAATATACAATTACAAGAAGGAATAAACAAACATGCAGTGAATAAGTCTCAATAAACTACAGAAAACCAAGACCACAATCCACACAGGGTAGGATAACGGCAGGGAAGGGTGACGGGGGAGATAAGGATAAATTGTTTATCACGGGTGGTGCGCGAACAAGGGGGACACAGGTGGAGACTGAGTACCCAAATGTGCCACAGGTACGTTAGAAAAAACTTTTTCAGTGTCAGAGTAGTTAACAGGTGGAATACATTAGGCAGTGATGTAGTTGAGGCAGTTTCCATACACAGTTTCAGATGTAGATATGATAAAGCCCTGTTGGCTCAGGAATCTGTACACCAGTTGATTGACAGATGAGAGGCAGTACCAAAAAGCCAAAGCTCAACTCCCGCAAGCACAACTAGGCAGGTACACACAGGAAATGAATGGAAGGTGATGCAGTCAATAAACACTAACAAAAGTCAAAATCGTTATAGCCATCCTTAGGTAACTAGGCAAGACCTGGAGACGACTTGGGAGTGTGTGTGGGTTCGCACATTAAAACTTAAGAACAACAGCGTGTACCAAATACTCTCTCAAGTGGTAACACCAACTGCAGGAAGGATACCACCGTTGAAAGTATTTTCTACTCTGGAAATAATGAATATTTTGAAATGTGTCATCATCTGGCAAAGCTCAGGAAATGCGGATTAATTTTTCACTGCAATTGGACATGAATCATTGGATTGTGTCACTGTATATGTTTCAAAACTCTGGATCAATGAAGTTGATTACTGGACACATATCACTAGATTGTATCACTGGATATGTTTCAATAGTCTGGATCCATGAATTGTTTAATTAACTTGACACAGATATTTGAACTTGGTTGCTTGACGTGTGTCACTGTCCATTAAAAACTGGACAATGATCACTGGATAATTATCAGTGGGCTTGATTAATAGATTAATTCATTCATTTGCATCACTGGGTTGAGTCCCTGGAGAGGATCGCTGGACTGGATCACAGGACTTCATATTATAGACTGTGGGTTGGTTGGTGTTGTCGTCGTTGATCCTTCTCTATGGACAACCCAACCCACAACTCGGCAGAGTGCTTATACTAGGAGATCACCCTTGGCGCTTCTGGCTCTTGGAGAGGGGCTCAACGTCACACGTTTAGGGGATGCGGCTCCAACACTTAGCCTCGTTGTCACGTGCACACACCCACTCGAGCCGCTGTGACTCCCCACTCTCTCCTTATGAGATATGATCTCCTCAATCCCCTATGACTTACTAGTATTACCTCCTACCCTGTCCACGGCAGTGGTTCTTGGTTCTTTCTCTCTCTCTCTCCTTCTTTACTACCTCCTGGGAAGCCTCACTAGGACAAGGGCAAACACCAGCAAATTGTGACACATTTACTGGACAAAGCACATACACGATACATACACACATATAATAATAATGAATCCTATACTCTATAATATCACAATCAGGTTGCACTCCAACACCATCAGAACTCTATTATCAGCTTATCAAGTGGTATCCTATCTCCTGGTTCACCACCTGATACTATTAACCTCCTCAAGTTGGTCAAGCCTACATACACTGTTGCACTATCAGCAAGATAATGTATATATAGAAAACCAGCATTTGAATGCAATAACATATATCAGTATAAATGTTCATTGATACACAACAATGATTAATCGATCACTGTCAGTCCTCGAGCACATACATCTGTAGGTAATCAAGCCTACGACTGCAACTCTAAACTTCAGTATAAAAAACTCCTTGACATAAGAATGCCAACAGTCACTCACCTCTCACTGCGTCTTGCACGCTACTGACAACCAAACACTATCAACTCCCTACAAGTAATCCACCAGAACTTCCCCTTCCACCTCTGGAAGTTCACAACCCTAATATCCTTAGGTTCTTCCGGGCTTCACTACCAGGATCCTCTGCAGCTCCTCCAGGCTGCTATCATGAAGTTTCCTTGAGCAACTACGGTGCTTCACCCTTCTGCTAGGGTCCTCCACAGCTCTCTTGGCTGTTACACCATGAAGTTTCCCCGAGCAACTATGGTGCTTCTCCACCTCTGCAGAAGCACGTGACACTCCTCTTCACTGCTGCTTCTCCTCACAGCTCGAGGTCCTCTGCTCCGCTACCTTGGAGTCTCATCAGCTACTTCATCTGCTGGCTTCGAAGTTCTCAGCAACTTCTTCCCCAAAGAACAAACCACAGATTAACTGATCGAGGGCGCTTTCCCTCTGACGGCGTCTGGTCAGGGCGCTCCACACAGCCCACGAAAATGCCTCTGAGCAGCTTATTAAACTCTCCTCGCCGTCCAAGACTTGACACCACCACGTTCTCAGCTCAATTCCACAGCTGGCACGTCTGCACACTTCTCTTCTCTTAGAGATATATCACTAGGGGTTCCCTTCTGGCGGGAGCTCAAATGGAGCGCGGCTTCCCCCTGCGATGTCTGGCACTCAAGCGAGGTCAAGGTCCTCCGGAAGCGAGCCTCACGCCTCCAGCAAAATGTCCACATCTCCTCGCCAGTCATTTATCTGTTTTCTTCTTCATTGCCCATGATCTCAAACTGTTATACATATCCAAGCAACTATTTTACATATGCGTTATCACCTCAATATTCGCTAGACCTTCTAATCAGGTCAGGCTTCACGAATAACTCTCAAGGAGGGAGACTCGTTTCTCCTGTAGGCTGAGATCATAACATTCATCACTGGACTGACTCGATTGTTATGGTCACTGAACTTCAGTCATAGGATAGGACCACTATCACTGAACTGCTATGTTCGCAAAACATTTATTAGTGTTAAAATAACGAATAACAACGGAATGAAATCGATAGCCCACTATGATGGACTTTTACAAGGATAGTACCAGAGGATGAAAATCGCCACCTGCACAATACACTGTAAAAATTTGCGTTAAAAGGGGTTTCCATCCTAGAGTGCAGTTAATGCACAGGAACAATGTAACAAACAGGTCTGAACAACAGGACGCCCTCGTCTATATGGAACAACGTGTTTTTGCTGGCTACATCTTTTTATAAAAGTAAACACAAATATATATATGTTTCTAGTGCACTTTATTTTCTATTACCATTTCAGCGATTGCATCAACATACATCTGTTGCTTGTATAGGTTTCCTAAGTAATGTGATTTAAAAACAAAAATCTACACTTTCTGGATAACAATTGTAGGAATAATTGCTGTGGCAATATATTTCCAGGCAATCTTTTTTTTACCATATGGTAAATTTCATTAATATCATTGCAGAAATTTGTATTTTATTTGCATGAAGTGACTTGGTTGTGAGAATGTTTACTTGGAGGACATAACTTAGAACGCAAGTTAATCCTCGTCACGGCCCTTGTGGATTTGTTAACGAAAGTTAAGTTTTCATGATGGAGATTATATCACTGGACCCGTTGTTTCACGTGTGACAGTAATTACTTCTACACTGACATTATGAGCCATACATGGACGTCTTCTGGACGCTTGGCATGGGAGAGGATGTGTCCTCTCTGCCACTCCAAGCGACATCTAACGCTATTACGACCCGTAGAGGAAGGGGGGTAGGTGGTAGCAATCGACCACGATCTACAAGGTGAAGGTTCCCCTCCGGTACGGCCAAACATACACCACAAGCGACCATCAAAACCACAACCAACACTAATCCCATCGACATCCACCAGGAACAAGAGGGGATCGTGCTGCACTATTCGCAGAAAGCTGTAGGCGACCTCCTGCTCTCTACCCCAATCCAGAAATGCTTATTCAGCTAGAAGATCGACCTCATCGTCCTACGTTGCATTATGATAGAAAGAAGTACTTTTGCCTGGAGTGTCAGCGCCTGGATCACTGACTGGACACTAGTAGAAATCCGGGACAACATCCAAGATGATCACCCAAACTCTGAGGTATTCAAACTCACCAGCCTTCACGCCGACGGCGAACGCCCTTCTCTGAAATCACCTTCACCACTGTAATGCAGCATATCTTGCCGCCAACGCCGGGTTCATAGATTTTGGCATCTTTGGTACTATCTATCCTTTTCCACCTGCACAAGTGGCAAAGGAACACTACTACACCCTGCGCCAGTACTTTAGATGCTACGAATATACGCACCTTACCAACAAGTGCCCACTGCAAGCTGCAAGGTGTCTTTTCTGCGCCCAGGATCACTACTCCTCCTCTGAGGCTGACGTTGAACGCTGCTTTATCGCTGTCTGGAGCAGACAGGAAGCCATCAAGTAATTGACGGAATCGAGAGAGCTTCAGCCCCCACGAACGACACCACCGCCACCAACACCAGACCTAACGCCGCTGCACGCAGCTTCCAATTCGAGGCCTTCCCTGCCTTACCGGGCAGCAAGCAGCCTCTCCTCTCAGTCATCCCAGCCGGCTCATTGGGGACCCACAGGTACCCAGCGCCCCAGCCTCGACAATCACCAACACGGCCTACTATCTCTGCAACCGACGGTTTCATTCCCGCCCTCATGCGCCTTGCCGAACACGTCAACAGGTCCGACAACTGCCTGGTTCCGAGCACACTTGACACCCCATAGTCGCAAATGGCTTAACCAGGAAAAACGTTCCTGATGCAGTGCTGGCTGCCCCAGCATCGACACCTATAGCTTACCCTGCGCCACCTACCGTCTCTGTCGTACACGTGGAAGTGCCCTCCACACCAGCTGCCAGTTCACCACCTACCATCAACACCTACACCCGAGGTGCTAGCGGACGCATATGTGCCATCAGCCCCCGCCAGGGAAACCAACAGTGCTCCTGCTGCAACAGCGACTGCCTGCTCCGCGGCCCCAGAGACCCTCACATGCACCTTCAACGTTCACCCTACCGGACGCAAATGACTCATCGAGCGAAGAACTCTCAGTGGGAGTATCATCTCCTCCCCAGCATCTTAGTTCCTACAGCCAGGATGACTTCTTACTCAAGGCTTCTTCTGCAAGCTAGACCGACAGCATTGGTACGCAGCTCGACAACGAAGAAGAAGCCTAAGAAATCGACGTCCTAGGAAGGAAGAACCGCACCTGAAGAAGAAGGAAGAAGGAAGACCCAAGCTTGATGCGCATTTACACAGCTCCACCCAGCTGACTTGAAACCCGAGCCCCTGTGCGACGCAAATGGACACAAAGGACTCGCACCACAAGTACCACTATCAAGTTCAAACCCACGGTGGTTGGGCTCGGTGGGCAACCATCTTCCTCCTCTGACTTGTACCCTTCTCCCTGCTCAAGTTTTCTGCACCCTCTCCACAAGCCATCCGTCCCCTGCGTACCAGCCCTATGGTCCTTGGAATTGTAAATTGCAATGTTCCGCACCAGCATACTCTCACGCACTCCTACTGTATACAGTCAACACGTTCACGCTCCCTCACACTCCTTGAAAAGTGCAATTGAATTTGCCAAACCAAAAACGGTCGAACAACCCACCTAACCCATCCAGACCCATGCTCAGAAAACGTAAATTTTACCGTGCTCTAACTGTTGGCCCCAAAAAATAAAAAATTAAAAATTATGACCTGTTGGAGTTGCTCTGTATAGCATATCCCTCCACCCGCTCGCATATTGTTACCCTCTTTGATAATACTTTTGGCGTGGCGGTCATCCCTGCCCGCGGACGTGTAAGGGGGAGTGGGGAGGGAGGTACGAGGGGATTTAATCACATCAAAATTCCATTAAAGTTGTTGTGATGGTCTTCACAGAGAACGGTAGTGCGGCTAATGATGGTAATTTGAACATGAATGTGATCAAGGGCAGCGTCACCCATCATTAATAACGTATTTAATTTATTTTTTGGGAGGCTTACGCTAAAGGGCAAAAATAAATGTTTTAAAGATTGAAATGTGACGTCCGAAATAAAGGTTGTGAATGTGTAATGAAGGACATTTTCCAGGTGGACAACTGTCAAATGTACGTTAGCCCTGAACCTTACTTGACGAAGACATAAACGGATAAGATTCCCATCTGGTGTTCCTCAAATATATGCGATATTAAATGACAACGTGAATTATTGCCTCTGGCTTCATATGATGGTCCTCGTGAATAAGGTTAATGAAAGTATAATATTTGAACACCTGAACGTTCAGCCTCTACCAGCTGCTATTCTCTGCCACCACTTATATGCACAAATAACCTGCCAACAGCTGCCATGTTCTGCCACGATATACCCACACACACAAATAGCTTCTGCTGTGTACAAGTAACATTGTACAGATTAAGCACTGTAGCAAAAGGAAAGCTCTGTGGCTAGATGCCTTATGGTAGTGTTCACTATTTTATGACTGCATGCGACAACATTTTCCTGGCTTTCATGATGTTAAATGTTGTTAATAAAGAGGTGATGCCACTTATTTTGTCAAGATATAAGTCTTGCCACTCGTTTTGTCAAGATATAAGGGTTGCCACGTATTTTGTCAAGATAAAATATTAGATAACGAGATAAGGTTGCTACTTATTTTGTAAAGTAGTACTTATTTGTTTGTTATTTATATAACAACGTTATAAGGAGATTGGGCTGTCATATATTTACAAAATAAGTGGCAAGCCTTATAGCTTGACAAAATGAGTGAGAAGCCTTATATCATGAGAAAATAAGTGGCTTGCCACTTATTTTCTCAAGACATAGGGGTTGCCACTTATTTTGTCATGATATAAGGTATTCCACTTATTTTATCAAAACATAAGGCTTGCCACTTATTCTGTCAAGATAACCCATTAGATATACAGGCTGCCACATATTTTGTCAAGTTATACGGGCTGCCACATATTTTGTCAAGTTATACGGGCTGCCACTTATTTTGTAAAGATATATGGGCTGCCACTTATTTTTTTCAAACTCAACGGACTTCCACTGATTTTCTCATGATTGAAATTATGCCTTTTTTTTTGCAGGGATATTCCTGCTCGGGCCCTAAGCCTCTGGCTGGCCCACTAAAAGTTGCTTGTATCTGTTTTACTTGGGCGGAGTATGAGTATTTATGACTCGTATGGTCGCTTCAGTAAGAGTGATGCCATTGATTTTTGTAATCTACGAAATGCCACTTTTTTGTCATGAAGTAAGTGATGCCACATTTTTTATGATGTGAGAAATGAGGCAACGTCAGACACGGTATGTTTCTGGCCTTCAGTGTAATCCTTCAGGCTCATAGACCTTGTAATTCCGATCTCCCGGTCTCGTTTAGTTCACGAGACTAATGCTTTCCCGACGCACAACTGTTATGACCCAGCCTTACCAGTTTAGACTATACGCTGAGGTCATACCTATAATTGTTAAGGTACCTCTATTACAATTAGATCATGCTGCAGTATATAAATTTATGCATATGTATATTGAAATGTCATTATATACACATGTATTGTATTGTTAGTATATTATGTTAAATTTCATGATATGTTGAATGAGTGTTTAACTGCTCGTTTCAGTAGTGGCATGGCCGTCTCTGCAACTAACTATATATATATATATATATATATATATATATATATATATATATATATATATATATATATATATATATATATATATATATGTCGTACCTAATAGCCAGAAAGCACTTCACAGCCTACTATGCAAGGCCCGATTTGCCTAATAAGCCAAGTTTTCTTGAATTAATATATTTTCTCTAATTTTTTTCTTATGAAATGATAAAGCTAGCCATTTCATTATGTATGAGGTCATTTTTTTTTATTAGAGTTAAAATTAACATAGATACATGACCGAACCTAACCAACTCTACCTAACCTAACCTAACCTATCTTTATAGGTTAGGTTAGGTTAGGTAGCTGAAAAAGTTAGGTTAGGTTAGGTTAGGTAGGTTAGGTAGTCGAAAAACAATTAATTCATGAAAACTTGGCTTATTAGGCAAATCGGGCCTTGCAAAGTAGGCAGAGAAGTGCGTTCTGGCTACTAGGTACGACATATATATATATATATATATATATATATATATATATATATATATATATATATATATATATATATATATATATATATATATATATATATATATATATATATATATATATATATATATATATATATATATATATATATATATATATATATATATATATATATATATATATATATATATATATATATATATATATATATATATATATATATATATATATATATATATATATATATATATATATATATATATATATATATATATATATATATATATATATATATATATATATATATATATATATATATATATATATATATATATATATATATATATATATGACAATGTCAGACCACGGAGGAAAAATGAATGAAACAGGAATTTCCTTAAGTACTTTCGTATATTAATACATCTTCAAGAGGAGTGGATGAAGGCAACTCCTTCTTAAGATGTATTAATATACAAAAGTACTTAAGGAAATTCCTGTTTCATTTTTCCTCCGTGCTCTGACATTGTCACATTTTTAATCACGTGTTTATTTTCGTTATATATACACACACACACACACACATATATACATATATATATATATATATATATATATATATATATATATATATATATATATATATATATATATATATATATATATATATATATATATATATATATATATATATATATATATATATATATATATATATATATATATATATATTAGTATATTTTGGTAGCAGTCTTTCCTGTAGACATATATTGTTAAATATGACCGAAAAAGTAAGATTAATAATTCTAACACGAATTTTCTCAATCTTTCGTACATTTCTTTTCACTGTTGGAGGTAAATAAAAAATCAATTCTCCAAAATTCATTTTTATTTCTAGTCTGACGCGACACGAGCGCGTTTCGTAAAACTTATTATATTTTCAAAGACTTTAGTTTACAAATACACAACTGAATAGAACTTACGCATCTCCGATTCTGTTTATATCTACATTTGAGTGAGGTGGATGGGGTGAGGTGGCATTAATAGGGTATTAATTTCATCAACACAAGACAGAACACGAAACAAAGGGTATTGAATAGAAGTGATTGTAGAAAGCCTATTGGTCCATATTTCTTGATATATATATATATATATATATATATATATATATATATATATATATATATATATATATATATATATATATATATATATATATATATATATATATATATATATATATGTCGTACCTAGTAGCCAGAACTCACTTCTCAGCCTACTATGCAAGGCCCGATTTGCCTAATAAGCCAAGTTTTAATGAAATAATTGTTTTTCGACTACCTAACCTACCTAACCTAACCTAACCTAACTTTTTCGGCTACCTAATCGAACCTAACCTATAGAGAGAGGTTAGGTTAGGTTAGGTAGGGTTGGTTAGGTTCGGTCATATATCTACGTTAATTTTAATTCCAATAACAAAAAATTGACCTCATACATAATGAAATGGGTAACTTTATCATTTCATAAGAAAAGAATTAGAGAAAATATATTAATTCAGGAAAACTTGGCTTATTAGGCAAATCGGGCCTTGCATAGTAGGCTGAAAAGTGCGTTCTGGCTACTAGGTACGACATATATATATATATATATATATATATATATATATATATATATATATATATATATATATATATATATATATATATATATATATATATATTCTTACTGCGGCTTTAGAAACTATCAACGCTTACTCCACAATGGATAGTGATCATGAACAAGGCCCTTCCAGGAAGAAAATTGCGAAAGAAAGGCTTGAAAAGGGCGGGAATTGGGAGTGTAGCTGGAAGGCGTCCGAGTGCTCACTTGCGGATAACGCGTGGCCCGTCTTCAACTCGTCGGCGGTTGGAGCGTGACCAGGTTTTTTATTTTATATGCTAATGTTCCTCTAGAGAATTCTATTGCGAATCACCTCAACCACCATCCCAAAAATCCCACAAGCAATCCAGCTGGGATGGTCCCATTGTAGACCAAGTAGCTGCAGAGTGCCTGGGCGCTGCAACAACACAACACGACATTGCTCGCCTCACAGCAGTAGCAGCACCACATGCAGGGGATTTCCTGTTAGCAACCCCAATGTCGGCAACTGGCACGCGTCTCACACCACACGCCCTCCGAATTGCTGTGGCCCTCCGCCTTGCTGTCCCAATCCACACCAGATATAGGTGTATTTGCGGCGAGGTGGTGGCTGACAGGTACGGTCACCATGGCCTACTCTGCCAAAGCACAGGGGGATGGCACTCGAGGCACAGTGAAGTTAACGACATCATCAAGAGGAGCCTCACCACAGCTGGATGCCCAGCTGAGAGCCCCGTTACCTAACGCCCCGTAACTCTGATGCTCTTATTGGTCGCCCGGATGGTATCACAGTGAACCCCTGGAAGAATGGCAAGCAGTTGGTATGGGACTACACGTGCGTATCAACCCTGGCTAACACCTACATTAACCTCAGTGTTGCACAACCAGGTGGCGCTGCCACCCACAGGGAAGCAGCCAAATCCCGTAAGTATAGAGAACTGGATCACCACTACAATTTTGTCCCCATTGCTTCTGAGACGCTCGGCGCCTGGGGTAAAAGTGCTACCAGTTTTTTGAAGGAACTGGGTTCTAGGCTCATTGAAACCACAAGGGACCCGAGAGCTGCAAGCTTTCTTTTCCAGCGCCTCAGTGTGGCGATACAGAGGGGAAATGCGCACTGCATCCAGGGTTCCTGCCCGCCATCTGAGGAGCTGGAGGAACTCGACAACCTATGACAACCATCTTTGTAACCCATATGTAACTCCTTTTTTGTAACAAAGTTCAAATAAAGTAAATATACATGTGTACATACAAAAGAATGGGGGTGGTAGGAGAAGATAATATTAGTGTTCAGTGAGAAACCACAAGGTCTCCTCTGAATACTTTTTATTTTCTTCTCCGAGGCTATGGGTCCCCACATTGGCACCAGAGGTGGTACCCTATATATATATATATATATATATATATATATATATATATATATATATATATATATATATATATATATATATATATATATATATATATATATGTCGTACCTAGTAGCCAGAACTCACTTCTCAGCCTACTATGCAAGGCCCGATTTGCCTAATAAGCCTAGTTTTCATGAATTAATGTTTTTTCGACAACCTAACCTACCTAACCTAACCTAACCTAACGTTTTCTGCTACCTAACCTAACCTAACCTATAGAGATAGGTTAGGTTAGGTTAGGTAGGGTTGGTTAGGTTCGGTCATATATCTACGTTAATTTTAACTCCAATAAAAAAAAATTGACCTCATACATAATGAAATGGGGAGCTTTATCATTTCATAAGAAAAAAATTAGAGAAAATATATTAATTCAGTAAAACTTGGCTTATTAGGCAAATCGGGCCTCGCATAGTAGGCTGAGAAGTGAGTTCTGGCTACTAGGTACGACATATATATATATATATATATATATATATATATATATATATATATATATATATATATATATATATATATATATATATATATATATATATAACTGAAAACTCACACCCCAGAAGTGACTCGAACCCATACTCCCACAACTGGTATGTACAGGGACGCCTTAATCCGCTTGACCATCACGACCGGACATAAGGAAGTGATAGCCGAGGCTATTTGAACCACTTCCCCGCCGGCACTCGGATGGTAATCTTGGGCATAGCATTTTATCAAATCACCCCATTCTTTGGGGCACACGTGAGGAACACAAATGCAAACAAGCCTGAATGGTCCCCAGGACTATATACAACTGAAAACTCACACCCCAGAAGTGACTCGAACCCATACTCCCACAACTGGTATGTACAGGGACGCCTTAATCCGCTTGACCATCACGACCGGACATAAGGAAGTGATAGCCGAGGCTATTTGAACCACTTCCCCGCCGGCACTCGGATGGTAATCTTGGGCATAGCATTTTATCAAATCACCCCATTCTTTGGGGCACACGTGAGGAACACAAATGCAAACAAGCCTGAATGGTCCCCAGGACTATATACAACTGAAAACTCACACCCCAGAAGTGACTCGAACCCATACTCCCACAACTGGTATGTACAGGGACGCCTTAATCCGCTTGACCATCACGACCGGACATAAGGAAGTGATAGCCGAGGCTATTTGAACCACTTCCCCGCCGGCACTCGGATGGTAATCTTGGGCATAGCATTTTATCAAATCACCCCATTCTTTGGGGCAAACGTGAGGAACACAAATGCAAACAAGCCTGAATGGTCCCCAGGACTATATACAACTGAAAACTCACACCCCAGAAGTGACTCGAACCCATACTCCCACAACTGGTATGTACAGGGACGCCTTAATCCGCTTGACCATCACGACCGGACATAAGGAAGTGATAGCCGAGGCTATTTGAACCACTTCCCCGCCGGCACTCGGATGGTAATCTTGGGCATAGCATTTTATCAAATCACCCCATTCTTTGGGGCACACGTGAGGAACACAAATGCAAACAAGCCTGAATGGTCCCCAGGACTATATACAACTGAAAACTCACACCCCAGAAGTGACTCGAACCCATACTCCCACAACTGGTATGTACAGGGACGCCTTAATCCGCTTGACCATCACGACCGGACATAAGGAAGTGATAGCCGAGGCTATTTGAACCACTTCCCCGCCGGCACTCGGATGGTAATCTTGGGCATAGCATTTTATCAAATCACCCCATTCTTTGGGGCACACGTGAGGAACACAAATGCAAACAAGCCTGAATGGTCCCCAGGACTATATACAACTGAAAACTCACACCCCAGAAGTGACTCGAACCCATACTCCCACAACTGGTATGTACAGGGACGCCTTAATCCGCTTGACCATCACGACCGGACATAAGGAAGTGATAGCCGAGGCTATTTGAACCACTTCCCCGCCGGCACTCGGATGGTAATCTTGGGCATAGCATTTTATCAAATCACCCCATTCTTTGGGGCACACGTGAGGAACACAAATGCAAACAAGCCTGAATGGTCCCCAGGACTATATCGGCTATCACTTCCTTATGTCCGGTCGTGATGGTCAAGCGGATTAAGGCGTCCCTGTACATACCAGTTGTGGGAGTATGGGTTCGAGTCACTTCTGGGGTGTGAGTTTTCAGTTGTATATAGTCCTGGGGACCATTCAGGCTTGTTTGCATTTGTGTTCCTCACGTGTGCCCCAAAGAATGGGGTGATTTGATAAAATGCTATGCCCAAGATTACCATCCGAGTGCCGGCGGGGAAGTGGTTCAAATAGCCTCGGCTATCACTTCCTTATGTCCGGTCGTGATGGTCAAGCGGATTAAGGCGTCCCTGTACATACCAGTTGTGGGAGTATGGGTTCGAGTCACTTCTGGGGTGTGAGTTTTCAGTTGTATATAGTCCTGGGGACCATTCAGGCTTGTTTGCATTTGTGTTCCTCACGTGTGCCCCAAAGAATGGGGTGATTTGAAAAAATGCTATGCCCAAGATTACCATCCGAGTGCCGGCGGGGAAGTGGTTCAAATAGCCTCGGCTATCACTTCCTTATGTCCGGTCGTGATGGTCAAGCGGATTAAGGCGTCCCTGTACATACCAGTTGTGGGAGTATGGGTTCGAGTCACTTCTGGGGTGTGAGTTTTCAGTTGTATATAGTCCTGGGGACCATTCAGGCTTGTTTGCATTTGTGTTCCTCACGTGTGCCCCAAAGAATGGGGTGATTTGATAAAATGCTATGCCCAAGATTACCATCCGAGTGCCGGCGGGGAAGTGGTTCAAATAGCCTCGGCTATCACTTCCTTATGTCCGGTCGTGATGGTCAAGCGGATTAAGGCGTCCCTGTACATACCAGTTGTGGGAGTATGGGTTCGAGTCACTTCTGGGGTGTGAGTTTTCAGTTGTATATAGTCCTGGGGACCATTCAGGCTTGTTTGCATTTGTGTTCCTCACGTGTGCCCCAAAGAATGGGGTGATTTGATAAAATGCTATGCCCAAGATTACCATCCGAGTGCCGGCGGGGAAGTGGTTCAAATAGCCTCGGCTATCACTTCCTTATGTCCGGTCGTGATGGTCAAGCGGATTAAGGCGTCCCTGTACATACCAGTTGTGGGAGTATGGGTTCGAGTCACTTCTGGGGTGTGAGTTTTCAGTTGTATATAGTCCTGGGGACCATTCAGGCTTGTTTGCATTTGTGTTCCTCACGTGTGCCCCAAAGAATGGGGTGATTTGATAAAATGCTATGCCCAAGATTACCATCCGAGTGCCGGCGGGGAAGTGGTTCAAATAGCCTCGGCTATCACTTCCTTATGTCCGGTCGTGATGGTCAAGCGGATTAAGGCGTCCCTGTACATACCAGTTGTGGGAGTATGGGTTCGAGTCACTTCTGGGGTGTGAGTTTTCAGTTGTATATAGTCCTGGGGACCATTCAGGCTTGTTTGCATTTGTGTTCCTCACGTGTGCCCCAAAGAATGGGGTGATTTGATAAAATGCTATGCCCAAGATTACCATCCGAGTGCCGGCGGGGAAGTGGTTCAAATAGCCTCGGCTATCACTTCCTTATGTCCGGTCGTGATGGTCAAGCGGATTAAGGCGTCCCTGTACATACCAGTTGTGGGAGTATGGGTTCGAGTCACTTCTGGGGTGTGAGTTTTCAGTTGTATATAGTCCTGGGGACCATTCAGGCTTGTTTGCATATATATATATATATATATATATATATATATATATATATATATATATATATATATATGTCGTACCTAGTAGCCAGAACGCACTTTTCAGCCTACTATGCAAGGCCCGATTTGCCTAATAAGCCAAGTTTTCATGAATTAATGTTTTTTCGACTACCTAACCTACCTAACCTAACCTAACTTTTTCTACTACCTAACCCAACCTAACCTATAAAGATATGTTAGGTTAGGTTAGGTAGGGTTGGTTAGGTTCAGTCATATATCTACGTTAATTTTAACTCCAATAAAAAAAATTTGACCTCATACATAATGAAATGGGTAGCTTTATCATTTCATAAGAAAAAAATTAGAGAAAATATATTAATTCAGTAAAACTTGGCTTATTAGGCAAATCGGGCCTTGCATAGTAGGCTGAGAAGTGAGTTCTGGCTACTAGGTACGACATATATATATTTATATGTATATATGTCGTATCTAGTAGCCAGAACGCACTTCTCAGCCTACTATGCAAGGCTCAATTTGCCTAATAACCCACGTTTTCATGAATTGTTTTTCGACTACAATTCATGAGCCTTGCATTTAACTCGTATAGATGATATCCTTGACGCCGTAGGTAATGCTACTTATCTTTCTCAGATTGACTTATTAAAGGGCTACTGTCAGATTAGTCTGACAGAGCGAGATAAGGAAATATCGGCCTTCACCACTCCTTTTGGCCTGTACAGATATGAACGCCTTCCTTTTGGACTGTGTTATGCCCCGGCCACCTTCCAGCGAGCTGTCAACCGCGTCATCCACAGCCTAGATCACACCTACGCCTACTTTGATGACATCGTTGTGGCAACTGACACCTGGAACGAACATCTGCTCCAGTTGCAACGATTGTTCTCCAAACTCCTGACAGCTGGCCTTACTATCAACTTGGGCAAGTCCACCTTTGCTAAAGGTAAAGTGCGTTATCTTGGTCACATAATAGGAAATAGCAGCCTAGTTCCTTTAACCATTCATACTCAAGTCATTCAGCATTACCCACAACCTACAACCAGGAAGCAGCTCCTGCGCTTCCTTGGCCTTGCATCTTACTATCGTAGGTTTGTAAAAAATTTCAGTGCGGTAGCGACACCACTGATTAATCTGATCAGCCCCAAGCAACGGTGTCATTGGACCATTCAACAGACCGTTGCCTTTGAACAACTAAAGTCTCTGCTATGTTCTAATCCCATTCTCGCCTCTCCAGATATTACGAAGCCCTTCATCATCAATGTCGACGCAAGTGGCACCGGCATCGGGGGCGTTCTAATGCAACACCGAGGGAAAGAAGTTCTCCCTGTCAGCTACTACAGCTACAAATTGAAGCCTTATCAGAAGAACTATTGCACCATAGAAAAGGAACTCCTCTCCATCGTCCAGAACCTTCAACATTTCGACCCTTACCTACAAAATAATAGGTCCATTACCATCTATTCGGACCATAATCTCCTACGATTTCTGCAACAAGCCCAATTCAACAATCAACGTCTTCTACGCTGGGCTCTGTACCTGCAGAACTTTAACCTGGAGATATTCTTCATTAAGGGCTCGGATAACATCATAGCAGACGCCCTCTCCAGAGTCTACGAGGTAGAGGCAGCTACTCCTACCACTCTACCGTCTAATGAAGTAACTTAACCCGTAAGAGCAGGCTTCGGGGGAGAGCTGTGACAGTAATCTCTTTCAAGAGAGATTAAGCCTGCTCCTTCCTACATCGCTTTACTTCTATACGTCTGCAACATCAAGATACCACATTCAAGAGTATATAAGTGGAATAACAGACGTCTCGACAGGGGGTACACTACCCTACTCCTCACCACCCCTCCCTCACTGTCGGCGCACCACCTTTGTCGTCGATCACCAAACGACCACTTCAAACCAACACTCTCCCCATTGGTGAATCAGCGACTTCACGCGACTCCAGCGCCGTCTGCATCGCCAGAATATAGTCTCGCACGAGCAGGTGGCCACAGAATATTCTCGTGCTCTAGAGCTGATGCATACCTAAGCATACTTCCTGTATATTAGTAGAGGTTTCAGCCAGCCCACTATTCTCAGCACCTTTAACTAATTTTTGTCTTGCTCATTGTAGAGTAACGTAATCATTATTTTATTTTATATTGTGTTTTGTCTTTGTGTATATTTTTGATCCGCACTGTATATAGATAAGGGATTATCTTTATTTTGCTTCTATTTGTTTAAAGTAAATTAAAGTTCATTATTTATAAGAGTTGTTTTGCGTGTTTTTCCCTCTCACTTTACCACAGGAAGACAACCGCCAAGCAGTCAACATTTTTGTTTTCTCTTTTTTTTCTAATGTGATTGGCATTTCCACGAGCCATAGAGAAGACTGCCTTAACACCTACATTTCTCGTCACATTATGGGGGCCTGTCCGGGAGAGTTGTCTTCACAATATGGTGAACTACTCAGGTAATGATACTAGACCAATCATTTCAATTTGTGGTAAGTGTACTTGGCTTTGTTACATGTTGCTTTTTCAATAATTTCATAACCATCAATAATTTTTATGATGCTGTGTATTTTGTGCTTTCTGAGTGTAACATTTTATGAGTGTTGGATGACTGTGGATTACGTGGTGTCTGGTGGCCACAGTCACTCTCTTAATTGGTTATACATCCCTCGGTGTTATTACTCGTGTCCTCAACTATAGACATGAAGACTGGGTTTCGACTGTTTAAGGACTCCAGTGCTCCCCAGCTATCGACAAATACAAAAACATTTTTGTCGTCATGACGTACTTCCTCCAAACACGCCACAATGGCCAGCAGTTCAGCTTGTGTGGATGATATATAATTACTAAGCCGGAGTTCAATTATCCTGTCCACAGTCCCAAACTCCGTATATTCCCTTATTAGGACACCACACCCTGCCCTGCCATCCTCCGCCACCGACCCGTCGCAATATACATGTAAACTGTTGCCTCTTGGTAACCGAGATATCATGCTTCCATACAAACACCGTAATTGTCCCGGTTAATGATGAATCTTTTTCACCTTGAGGGGTACAATTTCGACGTCTATTTTATGTACTTTCCAAGGAGTAGACATATTACACTGTCGAGAGGGTTTACAGCAGTCAAGTACGTCGTATTCCCTGAGGTCATGAGCTAATCCCCTCGTGTAGCGTGTCTCCCTCAGTTTCCTGGAAGTGTGTACGTCACTCAAGCAGGTCTGAACGCTCTCAAACAGCTTATCCCCTCCTTTTCTCCGCATGAAACGAATAGATACTCTAGTGTTAATGTTACGGACTCTATCACACACACTCTGTAAATTTAATTCCATTCTCATTATTTCAATCATTGCATTTCTTTGACATCCAAGAATAATCCTCATAGCCTCGTTCTGTATCAGCTCTATTTTTTGAATTCTGCCTTGGCCTGTGTAAGACAATACGGATGCTGCGTAGTCTATCAGGGACCGAACAGTACTTATGTATAACATCCGCAAGATAGGTACCCCAACACCTTTACCAGAAAAAGCCAGTGCTTTCAGAGAATGCAGACGGGCTTTACATAAGGTGCTGATATGATTTATTTCAGCATTTTTACTCTCACATGTGTATCCAACATACATGCCCAGATACTTGTACTTCTGAACACGGCTCAGTTCCACACCATTTAGAGTAAGTGTTATATTTCTTCGTTTCCTATACTCGTATTTGGTTTTATCTGCATTTATAACTAAGCCTAACTTGTGACAGGTTGTACCAAGTATGTTAAGAGCAGTTTGAATTTTGTTCCCAGAAGTGCCTTGTATAAGAATGTCATCAGCATATATGATCGTCGTGACCCCTGGAGGATACATCTCTGATGCTAATCTGTTCATTAATACATTGAATAAGGTGGGACTTAATACTCCCCCTTGTGGGGTAAATAACTGAAACCTCCGTTCCTCCACAGTGAGACCTTCCCTGCTTCTCCTCCCTAAAGCACTAACTCTGAGTCAGTGCCTTCCAACACGGAAATTCTTACAGATCTTCCTAAATATTTGCAGGACTATAATAGTGCTCCTCTCATCAGTCTTCCAAGAACATCAGAAGTTGTTCAGCGATAATCCCAAGGAATGTAATGTGGTTCAACACGACATCCAGCTACTTCCTGATACCCGGCCGATTCGTCAACCCTTCTACCGCATTAGCCATACAAAAAGGAAGTTATGCGTGATGAGGTACAGTACCTTCTGGGTCATGGGCTGGCCACCTCTTGTGAGTGCCCTTGGGCCTCACTCTGCATCTTGGTGCCGAAACCTCACGGTAAAGTACGATTATGTACAGACTATAGGAAACTGAACCTTGTGACCGTCAAAGATACTTACCCTTTAACTCGTATAGATGATATCCTTGACGCCGTAGGTAATGCTACTTATCTTTCTCAGATTGACTTATTAAAGGGCTACTATCAGATTAGTCTGACAGAGCGAGATAAGGAAATATCGGCCTTCACCACTCCTTTTGGCCTGTACAGATATGAACGCCTTCCTTTTGGACTGTGTTATGCCCCGGCCACCTTCCAGCGGGCAGTCAACTGCGTCATCCACAGCCTAGATCACACCTACGCTTACTTTGACGACATCGTTGTGGCAACTGACACCTGGAACGACCATCTGCTCCAGTTGCAACGATTGTTCTCCAAACTCCTGACAGCTGGCCTTACTATCAAATTGGGCAAGTCCACCTTTGCTAAAGGTAAAGTGCGTTATCTTGGTCACATAATAGGAAATGGCAGGCTAGTTCCTTTAATCATTCATACTCAAGTCATTCAGCATTACCCATGTTACCTATCGTTCGTTACGGCTCGTGACCCTACAGCAGCCAAGCTTTAGTTACGTCTAGGGATACGAGAAAACTGCTGTTCTCAAGAGCGGGTCACCAGTATAACCCCTTGATAAGTAATGAGCACATAAATAAAAATCTTCCTTTAGGACTGAAGAATAGATACAAAATATTATATAGATATATATTCAAGACAGTATAATATAAAAACACAGATGGTCGAGTTAACTTATACAACAAACAAAAGGTATTGTCCTTCTCCTAATATAGTATAATAAAATATGGCACAACAAGAAGTAACAGACTTATCTCCCACATGTTATTCCTTTGAGTCCCGTTCAGCTACTGAACTCTCGCTCTGCCGCTACCCAAATTCTCACCTCCCGTCTGCCTCATCCCAGGATGAGGGATGGAAACTAAGGACTTTTTAATATTTAAAACTAATTGAACAACCACTTGTTCTCAAAACACATAAGACTGCAAATTACATATAATAGTTACTTACAAAATATATAAGTACAATGCCACCTGTTTAATTGCAGAAAATAAACAATTATATATACTAAATAAAAGTGACATCTGGAACTCCCAACTGAACAGGTCCAGCTTTCCCGAATCTAACAGGTATTAGACGTGTGCAAAGCAACCGCGCTCCTGTCCCCACTGACGCTGCCACACCACACGATAATTTACCAAAAACACAATGTGTGTACATATACAGGCAATGATATAATAGAACAAAAAAAATTATTTTAAATTTATATACGTATTCTGCTAGGAGTACGTAACACTTCCACCTCCAAGAAAAAAAATGCAATAGATTGAAGATCAATGGCATTTTTTCAAAGGAAAATGTATGACACTTGAGATTTATGGTAATAATTACCCCAAACATGTAAAAGTAATTAGAACACATTTCTGGACAAAAATGAAAACACTCCAAATATAGTCTTACAGGAAACTCAGAAATTTCAGTCTTATGACTATGTTCTACATATGTGTCACTGGAGTATGCAAGTTTATCTCTCCAAGGTACTATCTCCTTTATTTCACTTTGTTTCAGATCATATTTCACACTCCTATCTACAACAGTATCATTATTAGCATGAATAGAATTGTCAATAAAGGTAGCTGCTTTCACACAGTTATCATGGCAATTTAGCTTTTCATATGTTTCTACTATTTCTCCAAGATCAGTCCCATATTTCCATGTGATCCCTTTTTCACATGGTGAATTTTTCCAATACAGACTCCATTTCCCATTACTCCCCTTTTCTGGAGCTGAACTGCTAAATTGAATCTGACTGGATGTTGAGTAGATTTGGGACTTCTCCTGGGTATGCTCTGACACAGACATCTGCTCTTCATCACTCTTGATCCTCTGTGGAACACATACTCTCACCCAATGGATACTAAAATTAGAGAAATTAGCATTAAACCTCACAATTATGCATAAGACTTTCCCATTCATAGAACCTTCCGAAACACAAGACACCGACTTAGCAAACCTTTCACCTTCAAACCAAGAAATACAACCCAAGATAAGTGCAAAGACTACCTGATCGAACTGACTCAGATGATCCATAAGGAACACAGAAATCAATTGCCTCATAACATAACCGAAGACAAGTTCACACCCCCTGATGGTGAACTTGAACACAACACACACTTTCATCAACCGTCTAGTCTGCCCAAAGACTAAATAAAACATGCCGAAAACTTTACAACCCTCACCATCACTTCCCAAGTGATTTACGTCTGATGACAACCAATCAACCAAGAGGTTTAAGGGTCTTAACATCTGGAAAACGTACAGCAGATTACCAGAGAAACGCCCAAGGACAATCTGAAACCCTTCACAATGATTAACACTAGGTAGGATAACCTTATCCCCCAACTTGAAATACACACCTGGAGCCTCAAACATCTGCTCCCCAGTATGATTTAATCCTTCACCCACAATATGACTCTGAAAATCAACTCCAATATGACTCTGAAAGTCAACACCACACTTAAGTGGAACATACACTTTTATCACTCGTGCATCAAAATAACCTGGATCTGAATATAGAGACACTGCTCTAGCATAACTCACCACTTCCTCAGAACTGCTGGGTACACAACCTACTTGAGTAAACTCTCTCTGCTCAACCACAAGGCTTGACAAAGATGTCCCACAGTCCATTACTTCACAAGAAAATGGCTGCAGAATAAAAGTAGATTTCAACATCCTACACACACTCTGACTCAATGTACCCAATGAGAAATACTTACTCCACATGGAATAAGAATCACAACTCCGCAACTTAGATCCAAATGATACTTTACCACTCTCAATGATTTTACCAAAATTTCCTCCCATGACTTCTGGAGCTGCTCGGAGTACTGTCTGCTCACAATCAATAATAACACTACTAAGCTGGGTCACATCCTCACAGACAACTGAAGAGGGAGGCTCAATGGGTCTCCATCTACTCAACAGAAGCTGATCCTCTAGCTGCTTTCCCACACTCTCCAAAACTGGATCTACAGTACAGACTGTCTCCTTGCTTCTCTCTGAAATCTTAGGGTCAGTTCTACTCAATGCACTTAAATTAAGGGAATCTGAAACGAGCGGGCAAGTAACAGGTAGTTTGACCTCCTCCCCTATTATATCACCTTGACTAGGGTGAGGCGGGGCCTCTACAACAGACTTACTCTCGACAACTGATTCTAAACTTGGAGTGAGCGGGAATACTTCTGCCAACCCGACATCTTGTCCTAAACCATTCACTTGGCTGGAGTACAGAGTCGTGGCTTTTAAGTTTCTCTCAACTCCTGGCACAACGTTCGTATTGAGCGGGCAAGACAATGGTACATGGACATCCTTTCCCAATTTATTGGAATAAAGCAGAGTCATAGTATCAGGCTTACTCTCAACAACTAAATCGGCCACACAGGAAACTGGAACAACCACATCCCACTTCTCCACTGAAGGGGTACTGGTTACTGGAACAAATGCTTGAGTAACAACATCAGAACTGACAACTGGATTTATATTAGTACTGACATCAGCACAGGTAGAATGGACAAAACCATCTTCTACAACAGGTTCATTCATAGAACTAACTTCAGCACAGGCAGAATAAACATGGTCTGCAACTGGCTGTTTACACAAACGGGGATCAATCTCACCCACAACATGATTTATGGCCACATCATTACCCAATATAACATCCACACCTGGGATGGGCAACTGTGTACTAACACCCACAGTGCATAAACTTGGTGTAATGGTGGATCTGAAATTAATGTCTATTAGAGGTACAGTTTTACATCCTGCAACACTCTGAAGAACAACAAACTTTCCAGTATCTCTCTTTTCAACATCAG
Source organism: Procambarus clarkii (assembly GCF_040958095.1). Taxonomy (NCBI): domain Eukaryota; kingdom Metazoa; phylum Arthropoda; class Malacostraca; order Decapoda; family Cambaridae; genus Procambarus; species Procambarus clarkii. Next base: position 27,658,749 of record NC_091160.1, read on the forward strand.
AAAGAATACTGGATGAAATTATGGTTTGGGAAGTACCTGTATCACGAAGAATAACCACTGGCTTCCACTTCCCATTAATACACAAAACTTCACCTGAAGACATATATGGTGAATACTGTTTCACCCAATTGGGGTTTACAGTTACATGTTTATTAGTAAGTTTATTTTGCACACCTCTGCAATAAATGAGACCAGTTGGTCGTAACTCAGGGTGCAATATAAAACAGGAATTAATTCCATGGCCTTTTCTCTTACAATGGGAACAGGACCTTACAGTGGACACACTGGTAGAACCAACTGTAGGTTTAGAAAAAACCTTATTATTATTTGACATTCCTGACAATGAAGTAGCAGGGTTAGGTTTTGTAAGAGAAGAGCTCATGGGAGTAACTGGAGCACTAGGACTGGAGGGATTATGATAAGGAGTTCGGTGAGCATTATAATTTACTCTACGACTAGACTTAGGTGAAGTGGCCGTAAACTGGGCCTTAGTCAACAACTCATGCTCATCCGCGAGCTTTGACAGCTCATAAATGTCTGTTACATTCTTTTGTTCTGCCATAAAAGTAGACAACTGGTCTGGGAGACATGACAATACTTCTTCCATTATAAGAAGATTCTTTAGAGCATCAAAGTCAGTGACTGAAAGTGACTTTAACCATCTGTTGCAAAAATTCGTCTTCTGACGAGTAAAATCTGCTATTGTCTGATCACTTATCCTCCTTAGGTTCCTAAACTTTTGCCTGTGTGCCTCTGGATTTATTTGGTATGAATTTAAGATGCTTTTCTTTACAAATTCGTAATCAAAGCTATGAGCGTCAGGTAGGGATGTAAAAACCTCCTGACTACGCCCCTTAAATTGAGACTGCATAATGGCTACCCACTGATCCCTTGGCCAGTTCATACTGATGGCAATTTTATAAAAATGTGCAAAGAAAACCTCAGGATCCTCCTCATTGAACTTGGGCAACTCTATATACTTATGCGTCCTGATGAGATTATTATCACTATTTATTGAAACATTACTAGTATTTCCATGCCCAGCTGCCATACGCTGTGATTCAAGCCTGAAGTTAGTGTCAGCCATTTGTTGTTGAATCTCTAATTGTTGCTTTTTTGTGGCTTCTATTTGCAACTGTGCCTCAATTTCTAAACGCCTAGTCTCAAGCTCCCTCTGCTGAGCTTCAGCCTCTAATATTTGCTGTTCCTTTTGAGCTTCAAGTTCTAATATTCTCTGTTCTTTTTGAGCTTCAAGCTCTAATTGGCGAGCTTCTAACTCAAGACGCTTTAACGTCATCTGATCACTCGACTCCTCTCTTAACTCTTCTAGAATTTCTTCATCTAACTCTCCATTCTCAACAAAATGTGTCACAATGACTTTCAATATTTGGGCTTTAACCATTCTATTGTTGGCGGTCAAATCCAAATGATTTGCCATTTGTATTAACTCAGTCTTTTTAAGGCTCTTAATCCCTTCAATGTCTGGGTGAGCCACCAACGCTGCAACTTTCTCCTCCATCGTTACTAACACTTGGCACTTGATTCACAACAATAATTAAAAACAATGGCACTGCACTACACTTCACTGTAAAATTGTCACCACACTGAAAATTCGCTTGGCCTCACTGCACAAACAAAATATATAGGATGACTTACCTCAAAATCGTGAAACGTTGTTACTTGACACACAGGAAGGCTTGCTTGGCACATGGAATAGTTCTTATAAAACACACAGACACTTAACACACTGGTACCTAGGAAGGCAAGGTTAGATTAGCATAGTTAAGGTTAAGTGGGAACAATATTTCCCGGCACAGGCCCCCATAACTCTTGTTACCTATCGTTCGTTACGGCTCGTGACCCTACAGCAGCCAAGCTTTAGTTACGTCTAGGGATACGAGAAAACTGCTGTTCTCAAGAGCGGGTCACCAGTATAACCCCTTGATAAGTAATGAGCACATAAATAAAAATCTTCCTTTAGGACTGAAGAATAGATACAAAATATTATATAGATATATATTCAAGACAGTATAATATAAAAACACAGATGGTCAAGTTAACTTATACAACAAACAAAAGGTATTGTCCTTCTCTTAATATAGTATAATAAAATATGGCACAACAAGAAGTAACAGACTTATCTCCCACATGTTATTCCTTCGAGTCCCGTTCAGCTACTGAACTCTCGCTCTGCCGCTACCCAAATTCTCACCTCCCGTCTGCCTCATCCCAGGATGAGGGATGGAAACTAAGGACTTTTTAATATTTAAAACTAATTGAACAACCACTTGTTCTCAAAACACATAAGACTGCAAATTACATATAATAGTTACTTACAAAATATATAAGTACAATGCCACCTGTTTAATTGCAGAAAATAAACAATTATATATACTAAATAAAAGTGACATCTGGAACTCCCAACTGAACAGGTCCAGCTTTCCCGAATCTAACAGGTATTAGACGTGTGCAAAGCAACCGCGCTCCTGTCCCCACTGACGCTGCCACACCACACGATAATTTACCAAAAACACAATGTGTGTACATATACAGGCAATGATATAATAGAACAAAAAAAATTATTTTAAATTTATATACGTATTCTGCTAGGAGTACGTAACAACCCACAACCTACAACCAGGAAGCAGCTCCTGCGCTTCCTTGGCCTTGCATCTTACTATCGTAGGTTTGTAAAAAATTTCAGTACGGTAGCGACACCACTGATTAATCTGATCAGCCCCAAGCAACGGTGTCATTGGACCATTCAACAGACCGTTGCCTTTGAACAACTAAAGTCTCTGCTATGTTCTAATCCCATTCTCGCCTCTCCAGATATTACGAAGCCCTTCATCATCAATGTCGACGCAAGTGGCACCGGCATCGGGGGCGTTCTAATGCAACACCGAGGGAAAGAAGTTCTCCCTGTCAGCTACTACAGCTACAAATTGAAGCCTTATCAGAAGAACTATTGCACCATAGAAAAGGAACTCCTCTCCATCGTCCAGAACCTTCAACATTTCGACCCTTACCTACAAAATAATAGGTCCATTACCATCTATTCGGACCACAATCTCCTACGATTTCTGCAACAAGCCCAATTCAACAATCAACGTCTTCTACGCTGGGCTCTGTACCTGCAGAACTTTAACCTGGAGATATTCTTCATTAAGGGCTCGGATAACATCATAGCAGACGCCCTCTCCAGAGTCTACGAGGTAGAGGCAGCTACTCCTACCACTCTACCGTCTAATGAAGTAACTTAACCCGTAAGAGCAGGCTTCGGGGGAGAGCTGTGACAGTAATCTCTTTCAAGAGAGATTAAGCCTGCTCCTTCCTACATCGCTTTACTTCTATACGTCTGCAACATCAAGATACCACATTCAAGAGTATATAAGTGGAATAACAGATGTCTCGACAGGGGGTACACTACCCTACTCCTCACCACCCCTCCCTCACTGTCGGCGCACCACCTTTGTCGTCGATCACCAAACGACCACTTCAAACCAACACTCTCCCCATTGGTGAATCAGCGACTTCACGCAACTCCAGCGCCATCTGCATCGCCAGAATATAGTCTCGCATGAGCAGGTGGCCACAGAATATTCTCGGGCTCTAGAGCTGACGCTTCTATCTAAGCATACTTCGTGTATATTAGTAGAGGTTTCAGCCAGCCCACTATTCTCAGCACCTTTAACTAATTTTTGTCTTGCTTATTGTAGAGTAACGTTCTCATTATTTTATTTTATATTGTGTTTTGTCTTTGTGTATATTTTTGATCCACACTGTACATAGCCAAGGGATTATCTTTATTTTGTTTCTATTTGTTTAAAGTAAATTAAAGTTCATTATTTATAAGATTTGGTTTGTGTGTTTTTCCCTCTCACTATACCACAGGAAGACAACCGCCAAGCAGTCAACATTTTTTTTTTCTTTTTTTTTTGTAATGTGATTGGCATTTCCACATGCCATAGAGAAGACTGCCTTAACACCTACATTTCTCGTCACAATATATATATATATATATATATATATATATATATATATATATATATATATATATATATATATATATATATATATATATATATATATATATAAGTTTGTGAGGGTACCACCTCTGGTGCCAATGTGGGGACCCATAGCCTCGGAGAAGAAAATAAAAAGTATTCAGAGGAGACCTTGTGGTTTCTCACTGAACACTAATATTATCTTCTCCTACCACCCCCATTCTTTTGTATGTTCACATATACATTTGCTTTATTTAAACTTTGTTACAAAAAAGGAGGTACATATAGGTTACAAAGATGGTTATCATAGGTTGTCGAGTTCCTCCAGCTCCTCAGATGGCGGGCAGGAACCCTGGATGCAGTGCGCATTTCCCCTCTGTATCGCCACGCTGAGGCGCTGTAAAAGAAAGCTGGCAGCTCTCGGGTCCCTTGTGGTTCCAATGAGCCTAGAACCCAGTTCCTTCAAAAAACTGGTAGCACTTTTACCCCAGGCGCCGAATGTCTCAGAAGCAATGGGGACAAAATTGTATTGGTGATGCAGTTCTCTATACTTACGGGATTTGGCTGCTTCCCTGTGGGTGGCAGCGCCACCTGGTTGTGCAACACTGAGGTCAATGTAGGTGTTAGCCAGGGTTGATACGCACGTGTTGTCCCATACCAACTGCTTGCCATTCTTCCAGGGGCTCACTGTGATACCATCCGGGCGACCAATAAGAGCATCTGAGTTACAGGGCGTTAGGTAACATGGCACTCTTTCAGCTGGGCATCCAGCTGTGGTGAGGCTCCTCTTGATAATGTCGTTAACTTCACTGTGCCTCGAGTGCCATCCCCCTGTGCTTTGGCAGAGAAGGCCATGGTGGCCGTACCTGTCAGCCACCACCTCGCCGCAAATACACCTATATCTGGTGTGGATTGGGGCAGCAAGGCGGAGGGCCACAGCAATTCGGAGGGCGTGTGGTGTGAGACGCGTGCCAGTTGCCGACATTGGGGTTGCTAACAGGAAATTCCCTGCATGTGGGGCTGCTACTGCTGTGAGGCGAGCAATGTCGTGTTGTGTTGTTGCAGCGCCCAGGCACTCTGCAGCTACTTGGTCTACAATGAGGCCATCCCAGCTGGATTGCTTGTGGGCTTTTGGGGATGGTGGTTGAGGTGATTGGCCTGCACGAGAGGCCCACTCTGTGGCACAGCGTGTAAAATTGGGATCATGTACACCTGCCAGCTGATGTAAGTGGGCAAGTAGAATTTCCTTCACAAGGTCGTCGGATGCTGATAAGGAGGACAGGAAGGCTGGAAGAGCGATTTGCGTTGCTGTTCGAACTCCAAGGCCCCCAAGTCTTACGGGAAGAGAGGCTAGTTTCCACTGTAGGTCATCAAGAGAGAGGTTAAGGGCTTTTTCTAGCATTGATTTGAGTAACCGGTCATACTCACTTAGTTTTTGGCTACTGTAAGATGGTGAACACCTCAGGAAGTACGTTAACCTGGGGAGGGACAGACATCTGGTGATGAGGTAGAGTGCATCATGAGCATCAATATCGTCAATCCTCCCATCCATCCTCTTAAGGTAGGCGATTTTCTTATCAAGGACCTCATCGATGGCTTTCAACCCCATGGGAGCTCCTAGGAGTGTGCTGTCTTCAGGTTTAGTTGCATGGATATTTGGCAGAAGGCCCGCTGTTCTCTCTACAATGCCCTGGTTGGAACATATTATTTCACATTTAGAAGGGTTCAGGGTGAGGCCTAAAACTGGACCTTGTTCCTGGATTTTTCTGATGTCCTCCAGGAGGGAGTCTTGGGAACCAGCTATGGTACCATCATCCAAGAACCAGATGTTAAGCTTGCTGGACAGGACCTCTGTGACTTGTTTGATGACTAAGCAGAAATACACACACATATATATATATATATATATATATATATATATATATATATATATATATATATATATATATACATATATATATAAATATATATATATATATATATATATATATATATATATATATATATATATATATATATATATATATGTCGTACCTAGTAGCCAGAACGCACTTCTCAGCCTACTATGCAAGGCCCGATTTGCCTAAAAAGCCAAGTTTTCATGAAATAATTGTTGTTCGACTACCTAACCTACCTAACCTAACCTAACCTAACTTTTTCGGCTACTTAACCGAACCTAACCTATAGAGATAGGTTAGGTTAGGGTAGGTAGGGTTGGTTAGGTTCGGTCATATATCTACGTTAATTTTAATTCCAATAACAAAACATTGACCTCATACATAATGAAATGGGTAGCTTTATCATTTCATAAGAAAAAAATTAGAGAAAATATGTTAATTCAGGAAAACTTGGCTTATTAGGCAAATCGGGCCTTGCATAGTAGGCTCAGAAGTGCGTTCTGGCTATTAGGTACGACATATATATATATATATATATATATATATATATGTCGTACCTAGTAGCCAGAACTCACTTTTCAGCCTACTATGCAAAACCCGATTTGCCTAATAAGCCAAGTTTTCATGAATTAATTGTTTTTCGACTACCTAACCTACCTAACCTAACCTAACCTACCTTTTTCGGCTACCTAACCAAACCTAACCTATAAAGATAGGTTAGATTAGGTTAGGTAGGGTTGGTTAGGTTCGGCCATATATCTACGTTAATTTAAACTCCAATAAAAAAAAATTGACCTCATACATAATAAAATGGGTAGCTTTATCATTTCATAAGAAAAAAATTAGAGAAAATATATTAATTCAGGAAAACTTGGCTTATTAGGCAAATTTGGCCTTGCAAAGTAGGCCGAGAAGTGCGTTCTGGCTACTAGGTACGACATATATATATATATATATATATATATATATATATATATATATATATATATATATATATATATATATATATATATATATATATATATATATATATATATATATATATATATATATGTCGTACCTAGTAGCCAGAACACACTTCTCAGCCTACTATGCAAGGCCCAATTTGCCTAATAAGCCAAGTTTTCATGAATTAATTGTTTTTCGACTACCTAACCTAACCTAACCTACCTTTTTCGGCTACCTAACCGAACCTAACCTATAAAGATAGGTTAGGTTAGATTAGGTAGGGTTGGTTAGGTTCGGTCATATATCTACGTTAATTTTAACTCCAATAAAAAAAAATTGACCTCATACATAATGAAATGGGTAGCTTTATCATTTCATAAGAAAAAAATTAGAGAAAATATATTAATTCAGGAAAACTTGGCTTATTAGGCAAATCGGGCCTTGCATAGTAGGCTGACAAGTGCGTTCTGGCTACTTCCTTAGTGTAGACTGCAGTGTGGAAACCTCCGCTCTTTTCCATGACTGTTACATCTAGAAAGGGCAGCTTCCCATCCTTTTCCATCTCGTAAGTGAAACGCAGCACGGAAATCTGCTCAAATGCCTCCTTCAGCTCCTGCAGATGTCTGACATCAGGTACCTGTGTAAAAATGTCGTCAACATACCTGCAGTATATGGCCGGTTTCAAGTTCATGTCGACTAAGACTTTTGACTAAGACATGTCGCTCTAAGAAAGAGCGGAGGTTTCCACACTGCAGTCTACACTAAGGAAACGAACATAGGAATGTGCCTAAATGCCAACAGCGACTGCCCAGACAGGTACAAAAGGAGTGTTGTTAACGCATATGTCGACCGTGCTCTCAGCCACAGCTCAGAATGGAAGCAAGTCGACGAAGAACTCTGTAGGGTAAGGCAGGTCCTAGTCATCAACGGCTTCTCCAATGGTTTCGTCGAAGACATCATAAGAAGGAAAGTGAAACGCCATGCAACCTCTGAAGAGACAACTAACACTACACTTATACCCCCTATTAGACTATTTTACAGGAACTTCTTTTCCACAGCTCATAAAACGGAGGAAAGGGTCCTGAAAGATATTGTTAATAGAAACGTTATCCCTACAGACAAAAATCAGAGGATACAACTGACGATTTACTATAAAACCATAAAAACGGCATGAGAAACTCTCCAGACACAAAGCAGAACGCTTTAAAAGAGACCAACGTCGTCTATGCCTTCAAATGCCCTCTTGGGGACTGTAAGCTCCAAAAAACCCAGTATATAGGCAAGACAACAATATCTCGTTCCAGGCGATTAACAATGCATAAGTAACAGCGCTCCATCAAGGAACATATAATCTCTTCCCAAAATCAGACCATCACCAGAGAAGTCTTAACAAACAACACAGAAATCATCGATAGATACAGTGATAGCAGGCGGCTTGACATTTGCGAGGCACTACACATCAAAAAGTCATATATACATCAAAAAATATATATATAAATATGTATATATATATATATATATATATATATATATATATATATATATATATATATATATATATATATATATATATATATATATATATCCAAGAACAAGCCAAGACCAAGGTGTCTTGGTCTTGAACAGCCAAGGTGTGCCAAGAACACCAGCCGCAGGACGACCAACAATAACTCATCTGAGAACCACAAAATGAGAGCACAGATCACCAGGAAAATAGAAGAGGGCAATACCACAGGTGCCATCAGAATCATGACCAGCGATGACACTATTGCCCCCAGGAACGCCACGACAGCAGAGGCTCTTCAAGACAAACACCCACCCAGAGCCCCCGACAGCAGCAGGGATCCCCAGGAAAACAATGCTGGCATAGAACCCTTGACTGTTCGAGAATCTGAGGTGTACAAAGCAGCCATGTCTTTCCCAACAGGTTCAGCAGGGGGCTTTACAGGCCTAAGACCCTAGCACATCAAACAAATGCTGAACCCGGTGCTTGGAGATGCTGCAAAGGACCTTCTAGTGGAACTTACCAGATTCTCCAACATGTGTTTGGCTGGCGGCATCCCTGAAGACATCAGGCCTGTCTTTTATGGAGCAGCACTCTGTGCTCTAAAGAAGAAGGATAGGGGTATCAGGCCCATTGCCGTTGGCAACACCCTCCGACGCCTTGTAGCTAAGGCTGCAGTGAGATCTATCAGCCAGGAAGCAGCCACCTTGCTGAAACCTCATCAGCTCGGGTTTGGGATTCCCCTAGGTTGTGAAGCTGCAGCACATGCAGCGCGGGCTTACATTGTTGATCTCCCGGACCAGAAGGCACTAGTAAAGCTTGACTTCCAAAATGCCTTCAATCAAGTCAGACGAGACGCTGTCCTCAGGGTTGTACACAACCATTTCCGTCCCCTTTACCCATTCATCCGATCGTGCTACAGTGGGGACTCTAAGCTTCTTTTTGGGGAGCATGAAATAAACTCCTGTGAAGGTGCCCAACAAGGTGACCCCTTAGCCCCCCTCCTTTTCTGCCTAGCTATCAAAGAGGTCACTGATAGTCTGACAAGCGAGCTAAACATCTGGTACCTGGATGATGGCACTCTAGCTGGAACTCCGGAAACCATTTTGGGGGATATAAGGAAAATCCAGGAGCAGGGAGCAGCCTTAGGCCTCATTCTCAATGCATCCAAATGTGAAATAATCTCCCGCAACCCAGACATCACTGGGCAAATACAAAATGCTCTTCCAGACATTCTCGTTGTCGAGCCACCGGACTGCACTCTCCTGGGTGCCCCCATTGGCCCACGAGCAATCGAGGAGGTCCTGACTGCAAAAATCACTGACCTAAAGAGAATGCAGGACAGGATTGACAAGATTGATGCCCATGATGCTCTCTTTCTCCTTACAAGATGCCTGTCTCTCCCTAAGTTGACCTACTTTCTGAGATGTTCTCCATCCTACAGCAGCCCTAAGTTAAATGTTTATGACACCCTTCTGAGGTCCATGCTGGTGAAAGTCCTGAACCTGCCATTGGACGACTCTCAGTGGGAACAAGCAACCCTTCCTGTAAGACTCGGCGGCCTTGGTGTCCGCACAGCCTCCCAAATTGCTCTACCAGCCTTCCTTTCCTCCTCTCAAGCATCGCACGACCTCGTCAGAGATATTTTACCTGCAACCCTGAGAGATTCAGCAGGAATACACGATCCTGCTTTCACTGAATGTTCAAATCAGTGGGATGTTCTTGCAGCCCCAGCAACCATTATAGAGCCAACAAAACAACACAAACAGTCCGGCTGGGACCACCCTCTAGTGGAAAAAGTAGCTGATGCCATGCTAAGCGTCGCAACATCAGACAAGGAGAAAGCCCGCCTCAGAGCAGTGCATGCCCCCCATGCAGGAGACTTCCTCCTGGCAGTACCCATGTCTGCAATGGGCACGCGCCTAGATCCAGAATCCCTTCGTGTAGCAGTGGCCCTCCGCCTTGGTGCCCCAATTCACACTGAATACAAGTGTATTTGCAACAGGGTGGAAGCAGACCAATACGGACTGCATGGGTTGCATTGCGGAAGCACAAAGGGCTGGCATGCAAGACACAACGAGGTCAATGACATCATCAAGAGAAGCCTCGTCTCAGCTGGGTGCCCAGCGGAGAGAGAACCTCGCATCCTAGGGGTCCAAAACCCGGATTTCCCAGCACTTCGCCCTGATGGCATCACCATATACTCATGGAAGGAGGGTAGACAGTTGGTGTGGGACTACACATGTGTATCCACCCTGGCTGACACCTATGTACACTTCGGAGCTGATCAAGCAGGTGGGGCGGCCAACCACAGGGAAACAACAAAATCACTCAAGTACAGGCGACTGGAAGGTCAATACCTCTTTGTTCCCATAGCGTCTGAGACGCATGGCCCCTGGGGCAAGAGTGCCTTGGGATTTCTCAAGGAATTGGGGTCCAAGCTCATTGACGTCACCAGAGACCCAAGGGCTTCCAGTTTTTTATTTCAGCGTCTCAGTGTAGCGATCCAGAGGGGAAATGCTTGCTGCGTCCTCGGTTCCTGTCCAGAAGCTGAGGAGCTTCAAGAGATCCATAACCTTTAGGCATTTGTCTTGTATGTTTTGTAACCTTTAAATACACAATAAAGGAAAAAAAAAAGGTAGGGGGTGGTAGGAGAAAAGCACACAGAAACTGTATTGGAGGGGACCCACATTCCCTCCAATGCGTTATGTGTGGTTTCCTCCGAGGCTATGGGTCCCCCTTCTTCCAGCCAGAGGTGGTACTCCCTTCCCTATATATATATATATATATATATATATATATATATATATATATATATATATATATATATATATATATATATATATATATATATATATATATATATATATATATATATATATATATATATATATATATATATATATATATATATATATATATATATATTCATTATATATATGTATATATATATATATATATATATATATATATATATATATATATATATATATATATATATATACATACACACACACAGAAATACCTATGTTTTCTTCCAGTCCTCCTCAGGACGTTAGGTCGTTCAGCTTGAAAGGCACTAACACTCGAGACCAGACAAATATATAATATTTGCTAACTCATCTAATTTAACTTCATAATTTGTAAATGATTTAGAATAAGTGCTGAGACAGCCAGGAGTCAAAGACATTATCAAGATTTGACAACCAATATATGTAACATAAAGTTGTACAGCGACCTAGGTATACAGAGAATGAAATCTGAATGAAGAATACAGTCTCCGTTTACAGTCTCCGTGGTGTAGTGGTAAGACACTCGCCTGGCGTTCCGCGAGCGCTATGTCATGGGTTCGTATCCTGGCCGGGGAGGATTTACTGGGCGCAATTCCTTAACTGTAGCCCCTGTTTAACGCAACAGTAAAATGTGTACTTGGATGAAAAAACGATTCTTCGCGGCAGGGGATCGTATTCCAGGAACCATAGGATTAAGGACTTGCCCGAAACGCTACGCGTACTAGTGGCTGTACAAGAATGTAACAACTCTTGTATATATCTCAAAAAAAAAAAAAAAAAAAAAAAAAAAAAAAAAAAAAAAAAAAAAAAAAAAAAAAAAAAAAAAAAAAAAAAAAAATGTAGATCGGGAACAATAAAACCAACATTAAACCCAATGCAAATGAAGATAAAAAATGAGAATGAATAGGATTTGGTCTATAGGATTTAATTAACAGTAACAATATAATTCATCATGATTCATTACAGTACAATAGTCCAGCTGCGATAAGTGATGTTATTCAGGGATTAATGCCACAATTTTACGGCATGTTGTAAAGCAAATACAAATCCTGTCGAAAATAAAATTCCCCGTTACAGGGGATGCGTTCATAGCAACTTTCATTTATGTTACATCTTGAATTGTATGATTATGTAAAGTGTTAGCAAAGGTGTGAATTACTATAAATCATATTAAATTTAATCTTAAAATCTCTTCTTTAAGTGAATGTTTCTTATTGATATTAATTCTTCTTCAATATACATGTCACCTTTCGAATAGTCAGAAGTGTGTTTCCAAATATATTTCTTAAAATAAAGCATCATAATTAAAATCAGTTTAAACTCACTATGACATCCTTCACAAGAACACAAATTTTCGGGCAGCCTCTTCACAAGAACACAAGTTTGCGTGCAGCACCCTTCACAAAACCACAAATTTGCGTGCATCTTTCCTCACAAGCACAACGCCTGCGTCAAACACAGGAACCAGGCGCAGCACCTCATAATACACTTTAAGGATGCTAAACACATTATCAAAGAGGACAGCAACAGTAGCACGAAGCGTATGTAATCTGCAGCCATTAAATATTTCAACACCATGGAACGGAATCAAGGATATTATGATGTACCAAACCGCTTGTTAAATTGCTGGTACATTAAAATATACTCGGAAATCTTTATCCTCTACCAAATCCTCACCTCTTTGCATGTTCCCTTAGTGGGTCTTAGATTTAACAAGAACATAAATACAGCGTAATTTGTGAATGATGTGATAATTGTTCTCTAGAATTTTTTGGGTGACCAACCCTACCTAACCTAACCTAACCTAAACTGACGAAATTAAATCAATAATTCACGTTCTTAATATCAAATAATAATAATATTTAAAAAAAAACAAAAAGGAAACAATTTTTTGAAAATAAAGAAAATCACTCGGCCTATTAGGCAAATCGGGCCTTGCATAGTAGGTCGAGAAGTACGTTCTGGCTACTAGGTACGATATATCTACGATGTGTCGTGCGATATGTCGTACGATATATCTACAATATGTCGTACGATATATCTTTCAATAAATTGTTTCCAATTAGGTTATTTGAATTATTATTCTTATATTAGGAACATAAATTATTGACTTAGTTGTGTTAGTTTAGGTTAGGTTTAGATAGGTTAGGTTAGGTTAGGTAAGGTTGGTTAAGTTCGGTCATATATCTACGTTAGTTTTAACTCAAATTTCAACTAATTAACTTATAAATAATGAAATGGGAAAACATTATCATTTCATAAGAAAAAAAAGGATAATATATAAGTTCAGGAAAACTTGGCTTATTAGGCAAATCGGGCCTTGCATAGTATATATATATATATATATATATATATATATATATATATATATATATATATATATATATATATATATATATATATATATATATATATATATATATATGTCGTACCTAGTAGCCAGAACGCACTTCTCAGCCTACTATGCAAGACCCGATTTGCCTAATAAGCCAAGTTTTCATGAATTAATATATTTTCTCTAATTTTTTTATCATGAAATGATAAAGCTACCCATTTCATTATGTATGAGGTCAATTTTTTTATTGGAGTTAAAATTAACGTAGATATATGACTGAACCGAACCGACCCTACCTAACCTAACCTAACCTATCTTTATAGGTTAGGTTAGGTTAGGTGACCGAAAAAGTTAGGTTAGGTTAGGTTAGGTAGGTTAGGTAGTCGAAAAACAATTAATTCATGAAAACTTAGCTTATTAGGCAAATCGGGCCTTGCATAGTAGGCTGAGAAGTGCGTTCTGGCTACTAGGTACGACATATATATATATATATATATATATATATATATATATATATATATATATATATGTCGTACCTAGTAGCCAGAACTCACTTCTCAGCCTACTATTCAAGGCCCGATTTGCCTAATAAGCCAAGTTTTCCTGAATTAATATATTTACTATAATTTTTTTCTTATGAAATGATAAAGCAACCCTTTTCTCTATGTATGAGGTCAATTTTTTTTTATTGGAGTTAAAATTAACGTAGATATATGACCGAACCTAACCAACCCTACCTAACCTAACCTAACCTATATTTATAGGTAAGGTTAGGTTAGGTAGCCAAAAAAAGCTAGGTTAGGTTAGGTTAGGTAGGTTAGGTAGACGAAAAAACATTAATTCATGAAAACTTGGCTTATTAGGCAAATCGGGCCTTGAATAGTAGGCTGAGAAGTGCGTTCTGGCTATTAGGTACGACATATATATATATATATATATATATATATATATATATATATGTCGTACCTAGTAGCCAGAACGCACTTCTCGGCCTACTATGCAAGGCCCGATTTGCCTAATAAGCCAAGTTTTCATGAATTAATTGTTTTTCGACTACCTAACCTACCTAACCTAACCTAACCTAACTTTTTCGGCTACCTAACCCAACCTAACCTATAAAGATAGGTTAGGTTAGGTTAGGTAGGGTTGGTTAGGTTCGGTCATATATCTACGTTAATTTTAACTCCAATAAAAAAAATTGACCTCATACATAATGAAAAGGGTAGCTTTATCATTTGATAAGAAAAAAATTAGATAAAATATATTAATTCAGGAAAACTTGGCTTATTAGGCAAATCGGGCCTTGCATAGTAGGCCAAAAAGTGCATTCTGGCTACTAGGTACGACATATATATATATATATATATATATATATATATATATATATATATATATATATATATATATATATATATATATATATATAAATATATATAAATATATATATATATATATATATATATAATATATATATATATATATATATATATATATATATATATATATATATATATATATATATATATATATATATATAATATATATATATATATATATATATATATATATATATATATATATATATATATATATATATATATATATATATATGTCGTACCTAGTAGCCAGAACGCACTTCTCAGCCTACAATGCAAGGCCCGATTTGCCTAATAGGCCAAGTTTTCCTGAATTAATATATTTTCTCTAATTTTTTTCTTATTAAATGATAAAGCTACCCATTTCATTATGTATGAGGTGAATTTTTTTTTATTGGAGTTAAAATTAACGTAGATATATGACCGAACCTAACCAACCCTACCTAACCTAACCTAACATATCTTTATAGGTTAGGTTAGGTTAGGTAGCCGAAAAAGTTAGGTTAGGTTAGGTTAGGTAGGTTAGGTAGTCGAAAAACAATTAATTCATGAAAACTTGGCTTATTAGGCAAATCGGGCCTTGCATAGTAGGCTGAGAAGTGCGTTCTGGCTACTGGCTGAGAAGTGCGTTCTGGCATATATATATATATATATATATATATATATATATATATATATATATATATATATATATATATATATATATATATACATATATATATATATATGTATATATATATATATATATATATATATATATATATATATATATATATATATATATATGTATACATATATATATATATGTCGTACCTAGTAGCCAGAACTCACTTCTCAGCCTACTATTCAAGGCCCGATTTGCCTAATAAGCCAAGTTTTCCTGAATTAATATATTTACTATAATTTTTTTCTTATGAAATGATAAAGCTACCCTTTTCATTATGTATGAGGTCAATTTTTTTTTATTGGAGTTAAAATTAACGTAGATATATGACCGAACCTAACCAACCCTACCTAACCTAACCTAACCTATATATATAGGTAAGGTTAGGTTAGGTAGCCAAAAAAAGCTAGGTTAGGTTAGGTTAGGTAGGTTAGGTAGACGAAAAAACATTAATTCATGAAAACTTGGCTTAATAGGCAAATCGGGCCTTGCATAGTAGGCTGAGAAGTGAGTTCTGGCTACTAGGTACGACATATATATATATATATATATATATATATATATATATATATATATATATATATATATATATATATATATATATATATATGTCGTACCTAATAGCCAGAACGCACTTCTCAGCCTACTATTCAAGGCCCGATTTGCCTAATAAGCCAAGTTTTCATGAATTAATGTTTTTTCGTCTACCTAACCTACCTAACCTAACCTAACCTAGCTTTTTTTGGCTACCTAACCTAACCTTACCTATAAATATAGGTTAGGTTAGGTTAGGTAGGGTTGGTTAGGTTCGGTCATATATCTACGTTAATTTTAACTCCAATAAAAAAAAATTGACCTCATACATAGAGAAAAGGGTTGCGTTATCATTTCATAAGAAAAAAATTATAGTAAATATATTAATTCAGGAAAACTTGGTTTATTAGGCAAATCGGGCCTTGAATAGTAGGCTGAGAAGCGAGTTCTGGCTACTAGGTACGACATATATATATATATATATATATATATATATATATATATATGTCGTACCTAGTAGCCAGAACGCCCTTCTCAGCCTACTATTCAAGGCCCGATTTGCCTAATAAGCCAAGTATTTGCCAAATACACAAGATTCTACTTAAATCGCCCTTTAGCTGATCTATTAGAAATGGATCTAAGTTATATAGACCACTGCTAATATTCAAATTACTTTCTTTGGTGATCTGTATCAAAGCATATTCAATTATGTTTCTGTTATAGGTGCTTTTACAATTTGTTATTGAAGAAGCACTCTCCCAATCAATTTGATGAGCTTTTTCTGACAAATGCACAAACAAAGCATTAGACAATTGGTCATGTCTTACAGAGTATTTATGTTGCGATATTCTACATTTTAAATCTTTAGATGTTTGCCCGACATAGAACTTGTTACATTCCTTACAAGGTATTTTATAAATGACGCAATTATCACTACGAGGGCTGTTCCTTACTAATAGCTTACCAACAGTGTTTTCGTAGCTAAACATTACATCTATATTAAAAAGTTTTAAGGCCTTGACAATATTCTCAAACCCAGAGAAATATGGTAAACATAACACATTCTTTGGGCGAATCCTTTCACTGCATACATTATTATAATATGTACGACGAGCTTTGTTACGACAAACTTCCAAAAAATTCAGTGGGTAACAAAGCTTAAGACCAATCGAATCAATATTCTTAAATTCTTCATCTAAGAATTCTGGACTCACAACTCGAAGAGCTCTTAGATACATTGAAGAAAAAATTGACTTTTTTACATTGTATTTATGCCCTGAAAAATAATGAACATAAGATAAATTGTTCGTAGGTTTTCTGTAAACACTAAACTTTAATGAAGAGTTTTCCCTATGAATAAGCACATCTAAGAATGGCAAACATTTATCAATTTCAGTCTCCATAGTAAATTTTATGGAGGTGACTTGGTCATTAAGTTTGGCTTCAAATTCGTCTGTGTTTACATCTGAAGGCCAAATACACAAGATATCATCAACATATCTAAACCAAGGAATGATTCCAGGAGTTATTTTTGAAACAAATTTCTTTTCAAAGAATTCCATGTACAGGTTTGAGAGCAATGGCGAAAGAGGATTCCCCATTGCCATTCCAAAAGTCTGTAAATAATACTCATTATTAAAGGTAAATTTACATTCTTTAATGCACAACTTAACAAGACTGACAATAATATCAGCAGAAAGAGGTAAGTCATGGCTCATTAGTTCACGAGCAAGATAATCGAGAATATCAGGCTGAAGGCGCAAGGAACATAAGGAGTCAGCAGGCCGTTGAGTCGCTTTGCCAGTCTGTACGTGGGTGTGGGTATCTGGCTAATGATTGGCCGAAGTGGGTTTCCAGGCTTGTGCGTCTTGACATTTCCATACGCATATCCAGGTTTATATTCCCCAATGATCTTTGGCAGGTGGAGTCCGGATTTCTTGGCGTTTACAGTTTCGATCAGTTTGTTGACCTTTGCTTTTAATTCGGCTGTAGAACAAGGAGATAGTTGTCAGGAGAGGTGACAAGTCGCCAATATATGTCATTCTTAAAAAAGACGAATATCTGGCGAAAATGAACATCATACTCTCTGACCAAACTAAGTTCCAAAGGGTAACGAAGGACACTACAGCCGAATTAAAAGCAAAGGTAGTTGAATTCGTGAGAACAAGGAGATAGTTGTCAGGAGAGGTGACAAGTCGCCAATATATGTCATTCTTAAAAAAGACGAATATCTGGCGAAAATGAACATCATACAATTACAATTTGTTATTTTGGTCACCCTCTGACCAAACTAAGTTCCAAAGGGTAACGAAGGACACTACAGCCGAATTAAAAGCAAAGGTCAACAAACTGATCGAAACTGTAAACGCCAAGAAATCCGGACTCCACCTGCCAAAGATCATTGGGGAATATAAACCTGGATATGCGTATGGAAATGTCAAGACGCACAAGCCTGGAAACCCACTTCGGCCAATCATTTGCCAGATACCCACACCCACGTACAGACTGGCAAAGCGACTCAACGGCCTGCTGACTCCTTATGTTCCTTGCGCCTTCAGCCTGAAGTCTCCAAAGGAATTTGTGGACTTACTGCGGGGCACACGGGCCACAGGGATAAGAGCCTCGTTGGACGTAGAATCGCTGTTTACCAACGTACCTGTGGACGAGACAATCGGAATGATAGCCGACAGAGTGTATCGTGATCCAGCCTGTACTCCTCTTGACATGCCAGAAAGTATTCTGAGGAAACTACTCCAAGCTTGTACTAAAGAGGCACCCTTCTTGAGCCCGGATGGGCACATGTATAAGCAAGTAGATGGGGTCGCCATGGGTTCTCCCCTAGGTGTCCTGTTTGCAAACTTCTACATGGGTACCATCGAGCAAAAAGTCTTAGTCGACATGAACTTGAAACCGGCCATATACTGCAGGTATGTTGACGACATTTTTACACAGGTACCTGATGTCAGACATCTGCAGAAGCTGAAGGAGGCATTTGAGCAGAGTTCCGTGCTGCGTTTCACTTACGAGACGGAAAAGGATGGGAAGCTGCCTTTTCTAGATGTAACAGTCATGGAAAAGGGCGGAGGTTTCCACACTGCAGTCTACACTAAGGAAACAAACATAGGAATGTGCCTAAATGCCAACAGCGACTGCCCTGACAGGTACAAGAGGAGTGTTGTTAACGCATACGTCGACCGTGCTCTCAGCCACAGCTCAGAATGGAAGCAAGTCGACGAAGAACTCTGTAGGGTAAGGCAGGTCCTAGTCAATAACGGCTTCTCCAATGGTTTCATCGAAGACATCATAAGAAGGAAAGTGAAAAGCCATGCAACCTCTGAAGAGACAACTAACACAACACCTATACCCCCTATTAGACTATTTTACAGGAACTTCTTTTCCACAGCTCATAAAACGGAGGAAAGGGTCCTGAAAGATATTGTTAATAGAAACGTTATCCCTACAGACAAAAATCAGAGGATACAACTGACGATTTACTATAAAACCAGAAAAACGGCCAGCCTACTCATGAGAAACTCTCCAGACACGAAACAGAACGCTTTAAAAGAGACTAATGTCGTCTATGCCTTCAAATGCCCACTTGGGGACTGTAAGCTCCAAAAAACCCAGTATATAGGCAAGACAACAACATCTCTTTCTAGGCGTTTAACGATGCATAAGCAACAGGGCTCCATTAAGGAACATATAATCTCTTCCCATAACCAAACCATCGCCAGAGAAATCCTAGTAAACAACACAGAAATCATCGATAGATACAGCGATAGCAGGCGGCTTGACGTTTGCGAGGCACTACACATCAAGAAGTCAACACCAGCAATCAACAGCCAATTATTGCACAACTATATTCTACCCACCTCAAGACTCCGCTCCAATATAGAAGCATCAAGAAATATGGACCAATAGGCTTTCTACAAACACTTCTATTCAATACCCATTGTTTCTGTTCTGTCTTGTGTTGATACTTTTAATACCCTATTAATATCCCCTCCTGTTCTGTCTTGTGTTAATGCCACATCACCCTTCCCACCTCACTCAAATGTAGATATAAAATCAGAGATACGTTCTAATCAGTTGTGTATTTGTGAAGTCTTTGAAAATGTAATAAGTTTTACGAAACGCGCCCGTGTCGCGTCAGACTAGAAATAAAAATGAATTTTGGAGAAGTGATTTTTGATTTACCTCCAACAGTGAAGCGTAATGTACGAAAGATTGAGAAAATTCGTGTTAGAATTATTAATCTTACTTTTCGGTCATATTTAATAATATATGTCTACAGGAAAGACTGCTACCAAAATATACTAATATATATATATATATATATATATATATATATATATATATATATATATATATATATATATATATATATATATATATATATATATATATATATATATATATATATAAATATGTCGTACCTAATAGCCAGAACGCACTTCTCAGCTTACTATGCAAGGCCCGATTTGCCTAATAAGCCAAGTTTTCATGAATTAATTGTTTTTCGACAACCTAACCTACCCACCCTAACCTAACCTAACTTTGTCGGCTACCTAACCTAACCTAACCTATAAAGATAGGTTAGGTAGGGTTAGTTAGGTTCGGTCATATATCTACGTTAATTTTAATTCCAATAAAAAAAATTGACCTCATACATAATGAAATGGGTAGCTTTATCATTTCGTAAGAAAAAAATTACAGAAAATATATTAATTCTGGAAAACTTGGCTTATTAGGCAAATCGGGCTTTGCATAGTAGGCTGTGAAGTGCGTTCTGGCTACTAGGTACGACATATATATATATATATATATATATATATATATATATATATATATATATATATATATATATATATATATATATATATATATATATATATATATATATATATATATGTCGTGCCTAGT